>NC_044069.1:8073820-8141320 GCF_902167405.1 Gadus morhua
GATGTGCATGGATATATATGTATATGTATATATATATATATATATATATATATATATATATATATATATATAGAAGTATATCTTTCCAACACCCACTCACTGTATTCTCTCTCTCTCTCTCTCTCTCTCTCTCTCTCTCTCTCTCTCTCTCTCTCTCTCTCTCTCTCTCTCTCTCTCTCTCTCTCTCTCTCTCCACACTGCTAGCTACCAGCGGCGTTTGCCACCCACACACTCCACCCTGACATCAATTTACATTCTGAATACAGAATGTTTGTGCGCTCCATGCAGACATGCAGTGAAAATCCCCTCCAGAGATGCTGGTGACCGGCGCGTTACCCACCTGTTAACGTTAATCTGTGTTGTGTGTCTATTGTGACAACAACCTGCAGATTATTACACCGGCGTATGATTGGCCATGGTCTCTGCGGTGACTGGGAGGAGTGTGTATGTGTGCGTGTGTGTGTGCGTGCGTGCAAAGCCCCCTCAGGAAACCTAGGAAACAGAAATCCTCCTATTCCTCTAACCGGGGGAAGATTTTCCCTGCAGTAAAGGAACACAATATAGTTGGGTTAGACTGAATGTGTGCTCTCTCTCTCTCTCTCTCTCTCTCTGTCTCTCTCTCTCTCTCTCTCTCTCTCTCTCTCTCTCTCTCTCTCTCTCTCTCTTTCTCTCTCTCTCTCTCTCTCTCTCTCTCTCTCTCTCTCTCTCTCTCTCTTTCTCTCTCTCTCTCTCTCTCTCTCTCTCTCATATATATATATATATCTGCCTCCCCCCCATCTGTCAAAGAATTGCCCTGCATCGTGTGTGCATGTTAATGTTTGTGTGTTAATGTGTGTGTGTGTTGTTATTGTGGGCTCTGCAGTGTGCGGCCCGGTGGACTTGCAGCCGGCTTCATATTGTGCAGTTGATGTGTTTGTCTGTATGTGTGTGTGTGTGTTTGCCTGTGTGTGTGTGTGTGTGTGTGCCAACATCTTCCCGTGGTTCAAGTGCAAGCCTTTAGAGTTGTTTCCATGGATACCAAACAATTAGCCGGGATTCAGAATAGAAGCTGGAGAGTAGCCTATTCACAGGCTCCGCCCAGCCCGGCCGTGATGGGCGACAGCAGCCACCTAGTGCTCTCTCTGGAGAGAGAGACAGGGAGAGATTAGCAAATTTGCTAATTCGGGTAATGAATCATTTCCACCCTTTGACAAAAAAAAGCGCAGCACAGAAGATAAAAATAGCGTTCAGAACAGAGGTGCTGTTAATTTATTTGTTTAGTTTTTCCCCTAAAATGTGTGTGTGTGTGTGTGTGTGTGTGTGTGTGTGTGTGTGTGTGTGTGTGTGTGTGTGTGTGTGTGTGTGTGTGTGTGTGTGTGTGTGTGTGTGTGTGTGTGTGTGTGTGTGTGTGTCACTGTTTTAGTCCCTCAATGCATGCTGTTGCTGTAGGTGCTGTACTGCATCATTTTGCTGGTGCTGCATCATTCTGCCACCTGGCAGTATGTCTTCAGTGGCGAGGCCTTAGGGGGAAGCACAACAGAATGAACTCCAGCATTCTGTGGGAGTCTGGGACAACGGACGGCAGCCTTTTGAGACACTGGAGCGAAGGTTCATTCATAACCACTTCGCAGGGACAATTAGGAGGGAAACTGATTTAATGACTGCTCTTTATAATCCTTTGTGTTTTATTAGCAGTTAATTTTTTTACTGCACTTTTTAATTTATATTTAAAGGGGCAATATTATGAGTGTGCTTTATATTTTAAGCCATGACAAGCCGTTTGTCAAGACTAGTGGGAGTGTCCTCAAGGATGTATGATAATAATAATAATATCTTTATTTATATAGCACCTTTAAAAACAATGGTTTACAAAATGCTTTGACATTAGACATTTAGGAAGACATTTAGGAAGAGAATAGAAAGAATAAACAGACGGTATCATGTAAAAGCAAGTCTATAAAAATGTGTTTTAAGAAGTGATTTAAAAGAGGTTACTGATGGATAGATAAGCAACATTTGCTACAGTCCACTGGGTAGGCTGGTAGACTGATCTATCCAGTGTGCATCTAGGTGGACACGCCCACTTGTGATGACACTAAAACGCAGGGAAAAGTCTTCTAATTGCCACCCCACTCACACCTGGTAGCATAATACAACCCCTTTAACCTTTCATTTATCCAGGAAATCGCATCGAGGTTAGGTGCTCATTTTGCATGAGAATCCTGTTAGCTATATTCGTCACAACAACAAGTGGTTTAGGTGGGGTGGGGAATTAGTGAATGAGATGGCGAATAATCTCAGCATCTGCCAGTTAACAGTTTAGCACCTTAATTAGCTGTGGTGTGATCCTCTGTGCCCTGGTTGCTCCAAAGGAAACAGCTGCTCCGAACGTGCCCCCTGTCTAGCCTTGCTTTGGTTTGAGAAGAAGATTAGCATTGTTAGTCTCATAGCATAATTGCCATATTAATATTTTTGCAAAGTTGTGATAGCTAAGCTAACTCTACTTTCCTAACGCTGCTGATTCGCTGTGCCTCATTGGCTATATACTAAGCCAATCAGAGTGCTTTTTACATTCCATGATCACTACCTGCCTAAGTCATCTATTTCTGAAATCTCTGAAGCTTAATACAAGATGAATATTGAAATATGACTCAAGCAATTATGCTATGAGGCTAACAACAGGCTATGCAGTTGAGCATAGCTGGGCCATTTTTTTTATATTGCAGTCGTATTATTTAAATGTTTGTAGCTGTTTTGGTTCCATTTGAGGGTGTTTATGTTGATCGCTCTCCTATATCTGTTAACTTATTCTACATAAGTGGCTTTCTATGAGCGCATGTGCTTGATGATAAGTGCATGAGAATGTGAATGTAGCTATGACTAACAGCTGGTTGAAATCACAGATAAAATCCCGTAATAAAAACATCCAGTAATAGCAGAACTGATTTAATTAAGTTAAAAAAAAAAGAGATAGAAAAACAAGATAATATGAAAATGTTTAAGAGTTTAAGCATTGATGGAATATTGAAAAGATGGGGGGTAAAAAGAAAGCTTAAAAAATCTAGGCTGGCATACCACAAGAGGCTAAATATTATGCAGTGTTTTGTACTAATATAATATATGAGTCTATGTTGTCTTATGCTGAAGCTGCAACATCATTTAGTCTTTTACTGCTCTCTACTGAGGACAGTGATTCAATTGCAGCCAATGGGGTCGCTGGGGGTGACATCTCTCCCCGCCTCCCTTTTCCATCTCATGCTCTGATTGGCCCTCCCACTTAATGTGTGAATTGCCTGACCCATGGTCTCCATTTATCTTCCAGACTAAAACACACAGACAAAACTGTCTGTCCAACTAACAGCCTCCAGCTAAATCATTTGCTCGTCAACGTTTTTCGTTCCCGGTTTTTGCCATAAAATATTAAACAGAAGAGGTTTTATTCTCGGCTACTTTCGCTAAGTATCGTTTTCAATTTAGTCTAGTCTCTGGGTATTGAATAGTGTGTGTGTGTGTGTGTGTGTGTGTGTGTGTGTGTGTGTGTGTGTGTGTGTGTGTGTGTGTGTGTAGTGCTGCACCTGCTTGTGAATCACCCCGTCAAAACACATTTATGTTGTCTGTTTCTTTTGAGTTTGTGCTAATAAATCCGACATGCGTCATCCTCTAACCTTAAAGTTAAAGGTCATCAATCACCCAGTCGTACAGGTGGGTCATGCAGGTGTTGTTCTCAACGTGGGTGTCAGTAACACTACCGGAGTGCAACATAAGGGGCGTTGTCTCCTAACCTCGGAGAAGTCTGAAACACGCAGCGCCCCGGTAGATTACAGGCTTACAGTGGGCCGTTGATATCTGATGATACGATGATACATTTGGTATTTGGTTTGAAATGTGTCATGAAGGTCCTTTCTTTGTATGTACAGACCGACCACCTGATTATTCGTAGCCCCGATCAACCTAGTACCGATCAGAAGAGTGCAATGTGCACGCGTTCACTGGCACGCAAAGACATGACGGGCATATGTTGTTAATGTGTTGATTGGATTGAAAAACGGTTTACTCCTCAGACCCAAACCTGGGTTCAAGATAAGCTATAGATATCGGTATATGCCATTTGGTGGACGCTTTTTATATAAGTATCAGTGCATAGATTCATATTTACCTTACAATAGAATACAAAATCAGGCCTGGCTGACTTCTTCACGGATTAACATAGCTTCAGCAGAAGTGTGTTTGCGTGTGTGTCTGTCTGTGTGTGTGTGTATGTGTGTGCGTTTGTTCGTGTGCGTGTGTGTGCGTTTGTGTGTCCGTGTGCGTTTGTTCGCGTGCATGTGCGTGTGTTTCTGTGTGTGTGCCTTCTTTAGGCTGCGTTTGTTTGTCCATGTGTGTATCCCTGTGTGTGTGTGCGTGTGTTTGTCCCCATGCGTGTGCGTGTGTGTGTGTGTGTGCGTTGCTGGTACCCTACCAACAGCAGCTGTCGGGCTCCTAATGATGAAGCAGCAGGTCCGACCGGAAGAGGCTTCAAAGTCCTTTAACACTTCAAAGGCCGCTGGTCTGCTCTCATTGGACGACTGCCGTGTCGACATTGATTGATTCCCACCGACCCCCTCCACCCCCAGCCCAAGCTTAAAGGTCGATAATGGCTTTAAGCTCATGACGTAGGGTTGCTAAGTGATCACTTCAATGATTATTATTGGTTTGAATCAAGTCATGGAATCCAGAAAATCGTTTTCCCAGTCACTGTTTCCCTGTGTGTTGATGGCTGTTGCTCTGTGTGTCTGTCCCCCCCCCTCCACCCCAACCCTACCCTGCTACACCTACCCTTCTCCACCCCCCAGACCAACCTGACCGGGCAGGATTTGTCCCCTGCAAGAGTGTCCAGCATGGAAACCCCTCCCAACGCCACGCCACAACCCTTCAGACAGGCAGTGAGAACACCACGGGCGTTTGCGGGCGTCTTCAGTGCCTTAGTAACCAGCACCCACATAGCCCATGAATACACACGCACAGCCACTCCTGTCACCTCTCCTTTTGGCCACCTCAGACGGGTGTGATCTCATGGCCGGTTTGTCTTCCTCTCTCCCGCCCGTCGCGTCTTACCAGAGCTTCCTTAACCGACGCCTGAAGGGCTCCATCAAGAGAGCCAAGAGCCAGCCCAAACTAGATCGGACCAGCAGCTTCCGACAGATGATTCTACCCCGCTTCCGCAGCGCGGACCAGGAAAGGTGAGATGGGTTTTTTTTGTAATAATGTTACACTATTTCGTTCATGATTATAATCCCGTTTTTGTTTTTGTATTGTTGGCACTGCAGAGGTGCTTCCTTCCTCAGGGTCTTGTGTGCGATGAGTATCACTCCGAGTTAATGACGATTCGCTCTTATCAAACCAGCAGCTTGTTGATGTCGGCTCACACTGAAATCTCCACGTTTACTTTTCGACGTGACACTCTCTTTCTTATCGTCTCACCGAATCCAGGATTGATTAGTTAAAATAAAACACACACAAAAAAGGCAGTCAAGGAAACATCTTTGTTCTCTAAATATATAGACAGGATCAGGAAGGCTTTTTTTCCCCCCCAAATACCTAAAGGTCCATATATGTTCCCAGCTTACCCTTATGTGTGATCTCAATGGGATTAGTGTTGACGCAGACGGCAGCCATACAAAGATTCAGAGCGCGGCCGGTCTGCTTGCTCACACGCAACCCACGCACATTTTAAGTATGCGTGTTTTAGACAAGCACAGAGAGGGATAATGCTACCCTGAGAAGTATTATATTTAACACATCGCTGTGCTCACCATCTCCGGCAGCTGAACACCCCCAGAAGACACCCGAATGCAGATCCGTAGCTCCTCACACTCTCCCTGCAAACGGACATGGGATCGCAGAGTGCCGGGATGAAGTCAAGCCTAATGAGGGGCTTGATATCCCCCGGTCTTCCAACTGGGAGTTACGGCACTCACATGTTGAGGAGCCTTGGTGCAAAGCCCGACATCTGCTGCACTCCTCGATGCCGTCTTGAGCAAAACGTCCTCAGACCCTTCAAAAGAGAGTGGCTAGGGATAAAAGCATTTTTGCTAAACGACTTGAGTGGTAAAAGGCATGTCATAATCAGATCCAAGTGCTTGGCGTCTCCATGACACGTCTGATGGCGTTCGTCTCCCTGTTGAAAGGTTTTGAGTTCACATCCCCTTAATCTCTTCAATCTATCCGCAGTTCTGTGTAAAAGCATAGGCTAAATGCTAAACTACGAGAGAGGATGGTGAAATGGTATCGAGACGTCTCACAATGAGAGCAGAGCCTTGAGCGAGGGGAGGGAGGGGAGGAAACTGGGGGAGATACGCAGGCCTGATCTAGTAGTTGGGGTGTTTGACTCCCAGCTGAAAGGTACTGGTTACCCGGGCTACCTGTCGGCCTCCATGAGCAAGACGCCGTTACCCCGACCTGCTCCTTCATGACATCTTAAAACCAAAAGTCAGACTCCATCATCACTTCCTTCTGAAGTGAAGCCTTAATAATGCAGTGAAGCCTTAATAATAAATTCAACTTATATAGTGCTTTTCTAAATACTCAGTCGCTTAACTGAGTGAACACAGAATACAATAATTGAATATAAAAAAAATTAAAATAATAAAAAAATTCTAAAATGATTAAATAGGATAATATTAGGTAGCTAAAAAACAGAAATAGGTATATAAGACTAGGAATATTTAAAAGGAGTTGGAACCAATCTCTTCCCCCACCGCACTGTAACGTCCCTCACCCTGAGACCCCCACCCTCACCCTGTCCCTGTGCCCCCCCCCCCCCCCCCCCCCCCAGGACCCGCCTGATGCAGAGCTTCAAGGAGTCCCACTCCCACGAGTCGCTGCTGTCCCCCAGCAGCGCGGCCGAGGCTCTGGACCTGGTCCTGGACGAGGAGGCCGTCATCAAGCCCGTCCACTCCAGCATCCTGGGCCAGGAGTACTGCTTCGAGGTGGGCCCCCAGCCCCCCACGGCCCCCACGGCCCCCACGGCCCCCACGGCCCCTAGAGTTCATTACAGAGCTTTATGAGCTCCTGAATGCATTTATTATATGATTGTGTTTGTGTTTATTAATTGATGTATTGATTTGTTCTTTCTATTTGTTTATTTGTTCATTTATTTATTTCTGCAGGCATTAAGGTATTCATTTTTATTTTTTACTTTCGTTTTTCACTTTCACATGATGAATCATTGATTCATCATGTGTTTATTTATATTGACTTCATTAAGTCTTATTCCGATGACGTTAGGCCAAGCTGTGAAAATTATTTCAGGTTTCAAAATAAACCCCCATGAAGGTACCACTTTTCATCTAGATATAATTAACAACAAACAACTTACAAATTATTTTTCCAACCCATTTAACGCATCATATTTTACATGATTAATCCTGTTTCAATTGTCTTCGGATTCAAAGGTCTCGCTTCCGTCTTCTTAAGTGCATGCGGTATTTTCATAATAGGAGTTGAATAATGCAAATTATTTTCTCTGTCTCCAGAATTAAAGTTCATCTCCAGGATTGGCCCAAAGCTTAAGTTTTAAAATGCATAAACATTGTCTGCACAGCGCGTCGGGGGAGCAGTGTGTTGGGCCAGGGGCGGTGGTCCTCAGGCTGGATGGGAGGAAGCTGTTTCATGGTCCGTCGTGTCTGTCCTCAGGTCACCACCAACTCTGGGACAAAATGTTTCGCCTGCCGGTCGGCCTCGGAGAGAGACAAGTGGATAGAGAATCTGCAGCGAGCGGTTAGGCCCAACAAGGTGATTGTTCTTCGTCCTTCATTCACGATGGTTTAATCGGAATGTAGTGCTTTTATTTTTTTTGTCAGACTTGAGAATTTTGTTCTTGTCAGAGAAATGTTTCAAGTGTCTGGTTTATTGGTAATGTCATAAACAACCAAAGTTAGCAACCTTAAAGCAGCTGTAGCTAAAACAACATCCCCTCCTTCTCTAGTCCCTCCCTCCCTACAGCAAGATTAATTCCTGGAACCAATCAGGTGAGAGATGTCCTGATTGGTTATAAATCACCCGGGAGTGGTCCTAAATCGAGATGGTCTCATAAAGAGGCAGACGGAGTCAACATTCTCCCAGAGCATTTCAGTCACTAATAGCTGACGGTTGGCTATGGCAATTCTAACAATTCGACTCAAAGGATAGCTCTTGAATCTTATCTAGCAGCTTTAAAAAAAATGGGGTTAGCAAAAAATAAAATAAAAATGATGTGTTATGCAGGGATGCTGAAGAAAATACAAATCAGCAAGACCTCCACTTAAGATGAACAATGAGATGCGTTCTGACTCACCCTGTGAGACAAATTCAGGAAGAAAATAAACCAAAATTTTCAAATTCTCTCTCTGTCTCCGTCTCCCTCTGTCTCCGTCTCTCTCTGTCTCTGTCTCTCTCTGTCTCTCTCTCTCTGTCTCTCTCTGTCTCTCTCTGTCTCTCTCTCTCTGTCTCTCTGTCTCTCTCTGTCTCTCTCTGTCTCTCTCTCTCTGTCTCTCTCTGTCTCTCTCTCTGTCTCTCTCTCTCTCTCTCTCTCTCACTCTGTCTCTCTCTCTCTCTCTCTCTCTCTCTCTCTCTCTCTGTCTCTCTCTGTCTCTCTCTGTCTCCGTCTCTTTTATCTCTCTCCCTCCCTCCCTCTCTCTCTCCCCTCTCTCTCTGTCTGTCTGTCTGTCTGTCTGTCTGTCTGTCTGTCTGTCTGTCTGTCTGTCTGTCTGTCTGTCTGTCTTTGTCTCTGTCTCTGTCTCTGTCTCTCTTTTATCTCTCTCTCCCTCCCTCCCTCTCTCTATCCCCCTCCCCCTCTCCCTCTCCCCTCCCCAGGACAACAGCCGGCGGGTTGAGAACGTGCTGAAGCTGTGGATCATCGAGGCGCGCGACCTGCCCACCAAGAAGCGCTACTACTGCGAGCTGTGTCTGGACGACATGCTGTACGCCCGCACCACCAGCAAGCCCCGCACGGACACCGTGTTCTGGGGCGAGCACTTTGAGTTCAACAACCTGCCCACCATCCGCAGCCTCCGCTTCCACCTCTACAAGGAGACGGATAAGAAGAGACGCAAGGTACGGGCCGGAGGGCTGAGAGGTGGGATTTGTTGAATTTGTGAGAATTAGAGATTTGCAAATTTGTGGTGGGTCTCCTACAGCACATTACAGCTCGGGTGGCCGCCTATTTTTTTAAAAATATATTATACAAAAGTATAAAATAATCTAAACTTCATTCACTCTCTGTGTATAGATCAAGACAGACTTGCGGTCTGACAGCCTGAATGAAAATAAGCATATACGGTCCACCTTTAAAAGAGTGCAATTACCAAAGGGCCCTTGAATTGTTATTTTTAAACCACGAAGGTTAGCCTGTGGCGATGCTCGATGTCAGCTCAGCAATAAGCAGTGACTGTGATCATTGTGTACGTTTAATAAATAATTGTTGAATGTAGGACAAAATCTGTAGTCTATTGCACAAACAAGCCCCCGTCAGACAGCCACCCCCCCCTCCCCCGGTCAGACGGTAAACCCCTCCACCTTAGGTAACACATTTTCTGTGGGAAACACTGTCATGATTTGTCGTTTTTATTTAGAAATTAAATGGTAAATGGACTGCCTTTTATAAAGCGCTTTTCTAACCAGAGGCCAATCAAAGCGCCTTACAATATTGCGTAACGTTCATCCATTCATGCACACATTCACACACCGACGACAGAGTCAGCTGGGCCAGGTGACAGCCAGCTCGTCGGGAGCAGTTAGGGTGAGGTGTCTTGCTCGGGGACACCTTGACACTCAAACTAGCAACCTGATAACCAGGTTTATGGCTGCCAGCCAACCCGCTCTACCTCCTGACCCAATTGTCGCCACGACAAAACTAATTTGATGTATTATTCCTCTTGAGGCTGGCTTTGTATTTTGGGCAATTCTTTTTTTAGGGGATGGACAGTACCAAAGGGTTTCTTTACAATGTCCCCCCACTATGATTTATTGAATAACTTTTGATTTAACTGACGTCTTTCTTGGTAGGGTTCCTTCTGTATCAAACAGTAACCTCACAATGTTGGTAAGCTGAATATCAGGGTATTATATATATATATATATATATATATATATATATATATGCAAAAAAATTAACAAACACAGAACATACACACAGATTTTCTGTAGAAAATGTTGGTTCCACGTGACCACGCCCATTTATGGTGCATCCTGCCCCAAACGATCTCCTCAAACCCCATGTTCTTCCCACTCCCACTCTAAAGTCCTTGAAACCCCCATGATCACCTCCTCACGTCCTCTCCTCCTCCCCCCCCCCCTCCCAGGAGAAGAGCACCTACCTGGGGCTCGTCAGCATCCCCATCTCCAGCATCACCGGCCGCCACTTTGTGGAGCAGTGGTACCCGGTCATCCAGTCCAGTGTGCTGGCCAAGAGCGGGGGCGTGGGCAGCGGCAAGGTGATCAACGCCTCGCTGCGCGTCAAGTCGCGCTACCAGACCATGAGCATCCTGCCCATAGAGCTGTACAAGGAGTTTGCAGAGTACATCACCAACAACTACCGCACGCTGTGCTCGGTGCTGGAGCCGCTGCTCAGTGTCAAGAGCAAGGAGGAGGTGGCGTTCGCCCTCGTGCACATCCTGCAGAGCACGGGCAAGACCAAGGTGAGGGGGATGTCACGTGGCCAGAGGGGGTCGTCGGGAGGGAAATGTAGCACACAACGGCTGCTTACAGTGTGTATCAATCTGTCTTTCCGTCTTTCTGTTTGCTTGTCTGTTTGTGTCCGTCTATTTGTCTGTATTATATTTCTGTCGGTTTATATATCTGTATCTCTGTCTGTTAAAATATTTTCTGTATCCGTCTATCTGTCTCACTATCTAACTGTCTGTCTGTCTAACTCGTTATCTATACCTGTCTTTCGGTCTGTCTTTGTAACTGTCTTTGTGATGTGATTTGAACAGATCCGAAAGACTGACTGACAGGCAGATATATATATATATATATATATATATCTGTCAGTCAGTCTTTCAGTTCTGTCCAAATCACATTTGACAGTTCTTTCAAGCGTTTCAATCCCCCAATGTCCTGGAGGGAGTCTTATATCTTATTCATCCTGTTGTTTCGATGCCACCCCGGATATTTCCACGGTACAGACTGTACCCGAAAAGGTCAAATGAGAGACAACAGGAACACCTTCCCTCTCCTCACTCCCGCCGCCTCCTTCCTAATCTCCCTCCTCTCTCTCCTCCCTCTCTTCTCTCCTCCCTCCCTTTCCTCTCTGTCCCCCCTCTCGCTCACTCCTCTCTCCTCCTGCTCCCCCTCCTCAATCTCTTCACTCCTTCCCCTTCCTCCCCCTCTCCTTCCTCCCCCTCTCCTTCCTCCCCCTCTCCTTCCTCCCCTCTCTCCTCAATGGCCTCACTCCTACCCCTCTCCTCCCTCTCCCTCTCTCCTCCCTCTTATCCCTCTCCACTCTGCTCTCCTCCTCCCTCCCCCTCACTCCTCCCTCTCTCCCACCTCTCCTCCTTCCTCCCCCTCCTTCCTCTTCCTCTCTCCTCCGTCTAATCCCTCTCCTTACTCCCCTATCACCTCCCTCTCACTCCCTCCTCACTCTAATCCCTCTCTCCTCCTTCTCCATCTCTCCTCCCCCTAATCCTTCTACTCTCCCTCTCCCTCTCCTCTCCCTCTCCTCTCCCTCTCCCCCTCCTCTCCCTCTCCTCTCCCTCTCCTCTCCCTCTCCTCTCCTCTCCCTCTCCTCCCCTCTCCCTCTCCCCCTCCTCTCCCTCTCTCTCCCCCTCCTCTCCCTCTCCCCTCCTCTCCCTCTCTCTCCCCCTTCTCTCCCTCTCCTCTCTCTCCCCTCCCCAGGAGTTCCTGTCAGACATGGCGATGTGTGAGGTGGACCGCTTCATGGACCGGGAGCACCTGATCTTCAGGGAGAACACCCTGGCCACCAAGGCTGTGGAGGAGTACCTGAAGCTGATAGGACACCGATACCTCAAAGACGCTATAGGTAAACCGGATGGCGCATGGATCCCACACACACTCGCCTCATCGTCTTCATCGTTGTCATCATCATCATCATCATCCTCATCATCATCCTCATCGTCAACATCATCCTAATCATCTTTATCGTCAGCATCATCAGCAATGCCGTCATCATCATCCTCATCATCGTCAGCATCATCAGCATCGCTATCATCATCATCATCATCCTCATCATCATCCTCCTCCTCATCATCATCATCATCTTCATTATCGTCAGTGTCTCCTCCTGTGGGGAAAAGCATTAGGGAATAAGGTAAAGCATCTGTGGTGCTTTGCATAGACACTTCCTGAGGACACTTCCTCCATGCACTCACTGAACGCACTCCCTCCTCCCAAAGCCCCTCCAGGGCCATGCAGCAGTAGCCCCCCCACCCCAACAGCCACTCGAATACCGCTGGAATATACTTATAACCTAAGAGCTAGCGCAGAGGCATGTGTCGTAAGAGGCCGTTACACTGGTTCTATGAGTGTAACACTCTCTTCTGCTCACGATTTGAGGGGAACCAATCTCATGTAATTCCCTTGTTGTCCACTTTTAATTAATTGCGTGTATTTGAGTGTACTCTGTTTTATTCCAGTGGAGCAAATTGTTTCCGATATTCTTGGACACCAGGTGGGGTTAAGATTGTCTGATGTCCTCGGGTACAGTAGCGGGTACAGTAGCGGGTACAGTAGTGGGTACAGTAGCGGGTACAGTAGCGGGTACAGTAGCGGGTACAGTAGTGGGTACAGTAGCGGGTACAGTAGCGGGTACAGTAGTGGGTACAGTAGCGGGTACAGTAGCGGGTACAGTAGCGGGTACAGCCGCCAGCTGTTCCGTGCGTTGAATACATGACTCCACACAGTGAGGTCAGCTCATCATAACTTCATTTTGTGTAATGATGACGCCGATGATGACGCCGAAGTTCTATTTAATAAAAGTGATTCTTCGGTTAATAAAATGCGGTCACGGTCGTGGCCACTTGGTTTTACCCCCAGCTTCACTTCATCTAATCTCACTGTGACTACCACTTTTTTATCGTCCTCGCTCGGAATTGATTTCAAACAGTTATATTTATTCACCGGGTGACTTCAACCCTTTCACTGACGGGATGAAAACCCCAGACTGTGTGCGGTGTCGAGATACCAAATCTCATCAACTTTCGACACACACATTTCACGGGTTCGGCTCCGTAATATTTTCATGGAGATATTAACGTTCTATATTCGACACGGAGGCTGAATGCATCACAAGTACGTCAACGGTGTGTGTGTGTGTGTGTGTGTGTGTGTGTGTGTTTGTGTGGCTGTGCTTGTGTGTCTGTGTGTCTGTGTGTGTCTCTGCGGTTTCTGTGTGTGTGTGTGTGTGTGTGTCTGTGTATGATTGTGTGCCTCTGCATGTGTGCTTGCATACGTGTGTGTGCGTGTGTGTTTCTCTGTCTGCATGTGTGTGTGTGTCTCTATACGTGTGTGTGTGTGTGGCTGTGCTTGTGTGTCTGTGTGTGTCTCTGCGATGTCTGTGTGTGTTTTTGTGTTTCTGCGTGTGTGCTTGCTTACGTGTGTGTGTGTGTGTTTCTCTCTCTGCTTGTGTGTGTGTGTCTCTGTACTTGGGAGCCTGTCTGTGTGTGTGTGTGTGTGTGTGTGTGTGTGTGTGTGTGTGTGTGTGTGTGTCTCTCTGCGGTGTCTGTGTGTGTCTGTGTGTCTGTGTATGTTTGTGTGTCTCTGCATGTGTGCTTGTGCACGTGTGTGTGTGTGTGTGTGTCTCTGCGGTGTGTCCCTGGCAGGCGATTTCATCCGAGCTCTGTACGAGTCTGAGGAGAACTGCGAGGTGGACCCCATGCGCGTCCCCCCGTCCGTGCTGGCGGACCACCAAGCCAACCTGCGGATGTGCTGCGAGCTGGCTCTCTGCAAGGTCATCAACTCCCTCTGGTTAGTGGTCCGGGGCAGCCATGTTCTGCGTGTTCTATAGCTTAATGGTTCTATTTTTAAACAGAGGGTCACGACCCCCCCTTTTGTGTCGCAGCGGGGGACACAGTGGGCAGGCATTGGCCGGCCCCTAATTAATATAATTATGTTTTAATTATGAATGCATGCCTGTGACTTTTGGCAGTATACGTCTTTTCAGTTGCAGACTGAAAATGCATGAACTGTTCTGAAAAACGATACATTTGTTCAGTTCTTCGCCGACAGTACCCTTCAGAAGAAGGTTGTCGTCATGGCATTCGTAAATTGAGTCCACCCTGGGCTTCTCCTGAACCGGGCCCCCTCCTGGCTCTTCATTAAGGCTGAACGGTTTGGGAAAATAATCAAACTGCGATTATTTCGACCAATATTGCGATGCGATTTAGCATGTGATTTCTCTTTTTAAAGTTCTTTATGTTCTGTACTATTCACTAAACTAGCAATAAATCATTGTATAATATGACCAACACAACATTTCGAAGCAGTCAACATATAAACTGCTCTTTCCTCTAGGCCAGGACTATGTGTTGAGATTTGTTGATACATGAATTGATATTATAACATCTTTATTTAACTATTGAATTGTAAAACAAGAATAAATACGAATCTTACTGATTTCAAGTCAGCGACAGTAACAAATCACCCCCCTCGCGGCGATTTGCGATTTAAAAATCGTGTTTGATTACACTGCGATGTCGGTTTGAATTCGATGATTCGTCAAGCACTACTCCTCATCCCTCTCTCCTGGTCTCTCCCGGTTCATCATCCCACTCTCCTGGTCTCTCCCGGTTCATCATCCCACTCTCCTGGTCTCTCCCGGTTCATCATCCCACTCTCCTGGTCTCTCCCGGTTCTTCATCCCACTCTCCTGGTCTCTCCCGGTTCATCATCCCACTCTCCTGGTCTCTCCCGGTTCTTCATCCCACTCTCCTGGTCTCTCCCGGTTCATCATCCCACTCTCCTGGTCTCTCCCGGTTCATCATCCAACTCTCCTGGTCTCTCCCGGTTCATCATCCCACTCTCCTGGTCTCTCCCGGTTCATCATCCCACTCTCCTGGTCTCTCCCGGTTCATCATCCCACTCTCCTGGTCTCTCCCGGTTCATCATCCCACTCTCCTGGTCTCTCCCGGTTCATCATCCCACTCTCCTGCTCTCTCCCGGTTCATCATCCCACTCTCCTGGTCTCTCCCGGTTCATCATCCCACTCTCCTGGTCTCTCCCTGTTCATCATCCCACTCTCCTGGTCTCTCCCGGTTCATCATCCCCCTCTCCTGGTCTCTCCCGGTTCATCATCCCACTCTCCTGGTCTCTCCCGGTTCATCATCCCACTCTCCTGGTCTCTCCCGGTTCATCATCCCACTCTACTGGTCTCTCCCGGTTCATCATCCCACTCTCCTGGTCTCTCCCGGTTCATCATCCCACTCTCCTGGTCTCTCCCGGTTCATCATCCCACTCTCCTGGTCTCTCCCTGTTCATCATCCCACTCTCCTGGTCTCTCCCGGTTCATCATCCCACTCTCCTGGTCTCTCCCTGTTCATCATCCCACTCTCCTGGTCTCTCCCGGTTCATCATCCCACTCTACTGGTCTCTCCCGGTTCATCATCCCACTCTCCTGGTCTCTCCCGGTTCATCATCCCACTCTCCTGGTCTCTCCCGGTTCGCAGCATATTCCCGCGGGAGCTGAAGGAGGTGTTTGCGTCGTGGCGGGCGCGCTGCGCCGAGCGCGGCCGTGAGGACCTGGCCGACACGCTCATCAGCTCCTCGCTGTTCCTGCGCTTCATGTGCCCCGCCATCATGTCGCCGTCGCTGTTCAACCTCACGCAGGAATACCCCGCCGAGCGCACCTCGCGCACCCTCACCCTCATCGCCAAGGTCATCCAGAACCTGGCCAACTTCAGCAAGTGAGTGAATCCTCCGGTGCTCGACACTTTTAAATGCCGCGGTTTTATGCTACCCGGTGGGATGTGAACGGGCGAAACAAGTCATTTTGAAAATCTGCCTCTTCTGACATCACAAGTGGGCGTGTCCACCTAGATGTGTGCTGGATAGATCAGCCCACCAGCCCACCCAGTGGACTGTAGCAAACGTCGCTCACCTGGTGGTATGATATGTCACCTTTTTAAAAGTATTGCATTTAAAATGTTGGGATTTCAGGCTTTAAAAGGCATTAAGAATATACTGTATATATATTTTTTTTGTTAGGAGAGAAAAAGTAGAAATGAAATCTCCAACCCGTAAATGTTGGGTCGATTTCTGCACTGGCAGGATAATTCCACGCGTTTGCATGATACTTATGTTGTCAGGCAAGCAATCACGCTGGGATAAACTGACAGTTAGCTTATAAGATTGTTAGCTGGCTTGTAGCCATGGGAATATGTAAATACATTGACGTCTGGCAGACTGGCCCACAGTAGGATGAATGGGTAAGACCTGCAGCAGAAAACTGCTTTATGTGTGCAGTCCCTTGACCTATACGCCTTTTGCGCCATGAAATCAGTATTAAATTGTGTTCTAAATTGTATTTAAACGGTACTAAAAATACTTAAATGGTTAAAACCTGCAGCTGGCCTGTAAAGAATCGCTAAGCCCCAACCCCTTACCCTGAAGGCCATTCCACACCAGAACTCACGCATACAGCAGCTTTCATCCACTTTCACTCTGTTCCCGTGTTAATCAATGAGCACTTCCGCCCCGCAGGCGGAGCTGAAGAGCCTTGCGTAGCAAAGCGGGGGGTTTTCGACATGGGGTCTATTTATTCCACCTCCTGCTGGCGTTTTTTGACGCATTTTCTTGTTAGCTGATCGATTTGAATGGCCTGGATGGCGAGTGCGCGTGGGATGAAATATGACTCCTGTGTGAAGACAAGGACACAAAAAAAGTAATAAATCTGTCCCACTCTTAATACTTTGCTGTGTTTCTGGCCTTAACCCTTTAATGGTAATCAATTGTTTATTAATTGCATAACTGGCCAATGCTTGTCAATCTCGAGTTTGTTTTACGTAGTGAACGACAAATGAAAGTGGACAGCGGGGCCTCCCAGTTTCCATTGACGTCTCATGAATGAACCGAAACCTCATTCTGCAACAATCCATAAAACCCTACAAAGGCGCTAATCTTTTTTGTACTATTTTGCGCCCAAGGATATCGGATCTCATGCTGTGAAGACACAGCTTCCCACACTCCCCCTGCATCGCTTCAATGTCAACTCTCCCCCCCCCCCTCCCCCCCAAACCAAAAATAGCGTTTCACTAACACAGCTATAGACTCACCCTCTCACTGTCCTTGTCCATCCCTCGTGATTGACCACTGCCCAGGTTCGGACCCAAGGAGGAGTACCTGTACTTCATGAACGAGTTCCTGGAGATGGAGTGGGGTGCCATGCAGCAGTTCCTCTACGAGATCTCCAACATGGAGGCGGGGGGCAACGCCGGGGGCTTCGAGGGCTACATCGACCTGGGACGGGAGCTGTCCGTGCTGCACAGCCTGCTGTGGGAGGTCATGGGTCAGCTCAGCAAGGTGACCCCCCGGGGGAATGGACATTGGGGTTGACGTCTGAGCTGTTGATTCTGTGGTGCAAAGAGACTGGGGGGTTGAGGCTGCTAGGGGTCTCCTTAAGGCACTTATCCTAGCTATCTTTGTTGTATACGGGGAATGGGTTAACCTAACAAATTGTTAGTAGTATTGTAAGTCGCTTTGGATAAAAGCGTCTGCTAAATGCCCCTAGATGTAAATGTAAAAAAAAAGGCGGAAAACAATCAAAGCATGCAACGGAGTAACTCCATCAATTCTGCTTTTTTCTTCTTTTCACAAGAGCTGCGTGACTTTGTGTATATAAACCACTGTATTATCTTTTGTAGGAATGGTAATCCACTGTTTTTCATATAGGGATCTGTGGGAGTGCTTAAACCTCCTAATTTTGGAAAATACATGTGGTAGACTCTTTAGACTCTTTAATCCGACGCGACTCAGAGGGAGGCTGAGAACGAGTCTGCGTGATATTGTTGCTTCTTGTACCCGAAAAAATCAGTGGGGGGGGGGCAGGAGAGAGAGAGAGAGAGAGAGAGAGAGAGAGAGAGAGAGAGAGAGAGAGAGAGAGAGAGAGAGAGAGAGAGAGAGAGAGAGAGAGAGAGAGAGAGAGAGAGAGAGAGAGAGAGAGAGAGAGAGATGTTAGTTTCACCAAAGTAATTTCACTGTGGTGCTACTGCACTGATATTGACATTTCAGTGCAGGTAAAGCAAAGAAACATCCTGATTGAAACTGAATAATTTTAGTAGTGCTCTTCGTCGCATTTCAGTGGCGCCAAAGAAACGGTCTCCTCCTCTCCATAAAAACACATTTTCAAATAACAACCGGGTAAAAAAGCTCACGGTACATTAACATTAAAATGGCGGAGTGAATTACCTTGACTCAAATCCACCTTTAACTTCCCCACCCCTCGCCAGGATGCCATCCTAAAACTGGGGCCCCTTCCTCGCCTGCTGAACGACATCAGCGTGGCCCTGAGGAACCCCCAGCTGCACATGTCGGCCAATCACCAGCCAGACACCCAGAAGGACCGCCTCTTCTCGAGACCCTCCTTCAGCCGCATGATGTCGTCAGACTTCCAGAACCTCATGATGCGAGATCTGAACAGGTAACCGCTGTTTACCTTCACCTTCAGCCAGGGCCGCTTGATTGTGGAAAATGTCGTAATCAGGATTATTTTGGTCAATATTGAAATCACGATCATTCAAACGATTGTTTTTGAGTTTGAGAACATAACGCATTTATTCAGCATTTCTTTACAAAGAAACACTTTGTAATTGAGAACTTTGAAATTTCCCCTGGAAATAAAATACGCAAAATGTTCAAATAGAAAATAGTGCACAAATGTGTACACAGCAGTTCTGCAATTTATATCACTCATTTAATGAATAAAATAAATAGACAAAAAATCGACATAAAAAAATAAATAGATAAAAAATAATCGTTTCAACATGATTATGTAAGCTTGGAGATCGTTTGACCCAAAAATCGAAATCACGATCAAAGTTCTATAACTTGCACAGCCCTGCCTTTAGTCCCATTCAACAAAAGGTTCTGGGCTCAAACCCAGGCCGTGCACCTGTGAGGGCCATCCTTGGGCTGGGAATGGGAATGACCCGTTTTGTTTAAAGGTTAAGTTGATGGAATGATGTGATTGGCCTGTAGCTGACATTGTGATTGCTCAACCGGATTGTGACCTTGGTGACCAGATGCCTTCATTAACACCTCCAATTTAGAATGACCAAAAAATGACACCTAGAATATTAAACTTGGATCCCAGGCACAGAAACAAGAAAATATATTTTTTAATGGAATTATAGGATATCCTGCATATCATACTGCAAAAGATTGCAGTTAGAATTTAAAGTTGAAAAGATTATGCTAATTCTAGCTGGCATTAGCCTTCCCACTGTGGATCATGAACATTTAGCTTCTACATTATAATTTAGTTTTCTCTATCTAGCATTATCATTTGTCATTATCTTTTAGCGTGTTCATTAGCATTTAGCAGGAACGTTTGAATTCACCATTAACATTATCGTTTAACATCCACATTATCCTTAAGCATTAGCATTATAATTTACCATAACCAATATAATTAAGCATTTACCTAATCATTTAGCATTCACATTTTCAATAGCGTTAAGCAGGAATATTATCATTTTGCATTCCTACTGTAAGTTAGCATTCCCACTATGAATTAGCATTCCCTCTATAACTTAGCATTCCCACTATAAGTTAGCGTTCCCACTATAAGTAAGCATTCCCACTATAAGTTAGCATTCCAACTATGAGTTAGCATTCCCACTACAAGTTAGCATTCCCACTATAAGCTAGCATTCCCACTACAAGTTAGTATTCCCACTATAAGCTAGCATTGCCGACCTCACTCAGCGTCAACACTATAACAGAGCAGTTACCTCATCATTCAGCACCAACGCCTTCGTTCCCCTCCCCTCCCCAGCTCCATAGACATCTCCCGGCTGCCCTCCCCCACCACGGGGCTGTCGGCCGTTGAGGCGCTGTCCTCCCACCTCAACATGCGGCGCAGCGCCGAGAGGGACCTGCGCTCCAACTCCAGGGAGGTGTTCTACGTCACGCGCCCGCCCCTGGCCCGCTCCAGCCCCGCCTACTGCACCAGCAGCTCAGACATCACCGAGCCCGACCCCAAGGTACCCCCCCAACCGCACCCCGCCGTGAACCCCACCCCACCTGGAGCAGCACCACCCCCCCCCCCCGCACAGCCCACCCCCCACACCCTGAACGGCGCCCCTCCTCGCCGTCCTCTCCTGGCGGTCACGGGGCGGTGAACTCACGAGGATATTTTGTTGTATTTTTTATTGGTTGGGATTCAAATTAAACTCGAAGATGATGTATAGCTATAAAGGGGATTTGTCTGCGTCCTGTTCATAGTTTGTGCATTTAATTTGTCCCTCATGAAGTTAATAGGCCTACTGTGGACATTAGTTTGATGAAATGTTTTATTATGGAACATTAAATGGATTAGTCATGGCTTCACTTACCCGCAGAATCTCACTGTTGCTTCTTGAACACGAAGAATAATGTTTTTTGACGGATATCTTCCCTAACATAACAGCATTACAACAGCATTTATTGGGATGAAAGTCGGCACAAAAATATATCGGCCTAATGTGTTATTTTTCCGAAACACTCGAAATTACCTCAGCGAGATGCCCGCCGATGCCTGACTCCCCCTGACTCCCCCTGACTCCCCCTGTGCCTCCCCCCCCCCCCAGGTCCACAGCGTCAACAAGAGCGTGTCCATGATGGACCTGCAGGACTCGCGCATGAACAGCATCTCCAACCTCAACTCGGTGGGGGAGATGCTCACCTCCTCCCAGGCCTCCATCGCCGGCCTGGGCCACAGCTTCGGCAACCTGGGCGGGGGCGGGGGTCCGCTGCGCATGGGCGGCGGCGGCGGCGGCGGCGGGTCCAGCGGGTCGGGCCTGCGTCACGGCCAGATGGGCCACATCGGCGGCCCCACCGAGTCGCTGTCGCAGCAGCAGCAGGCGGCCGCCGCCGCCATGCACTACCCCCTCTCCTTCCAGAACCCCCTGTTCCACCTGGCCTCGCAGAACTCCCCGGCCCACCCGCACCCCCACGCCCACGCCCACGCCCACCCCCACGGCCAGCCGCAGCACGCCCCGCCCCCGGTGCTGCTCGCCCCCGAGCCGGAGAACGGCCACCTGGACTACGGCGGGCCGGCGGCGGCGGCGGCGGCCTTCGGGAACAGCGCCTTCTCCCGCAGCGAGGACCTGTCGGCGCTGCGCTCGCAGACCAGCCTGGTGCAGCCCAGCATCGTCCACTCGCACAGCTACAGCGACGACTTCACCCGGCAGAACACGGGCCAGGGCCAGAGCCTGGGCCAGAACGACTTCGCCTGGCGCCAGCTCTCCCTGCAGGTCCAGGTACGACCGGGGCAGCAGGGGGTGTTGGTGTCTGTGTATGGGGAGGGTGGGGTGGCCATGGGGGAGAGGTGGGTGTCTCTGGAGGGGTTCCAGGTACGACTGGGGGGGGGCAGCTGGTGAAGGGGGAGGTGTCCGGAGGGAGGTTGCGGTGACTGTGGAGGGCGAGGTTAGGGTGTCTGTGGATGGGGAGAAGGGGGTGTTTGTGGAGGGAGGTTGGGCTGAAGGTGGAGTCGGAACAGGTGGTGCGTGTGTGAAAGGGGAATGTTTTGTGACTGTGGAGAGGGGAGGGAGGGTGTCGGTTGAGGGGGAGCGAGCGGTGTCCGTTGAGGGGGAGGTGTTGTGTCTGTGAAGCCCTCTCCACAGGCTGGCTGTGTGATAATAACTATGATAGGATGGATGAAGCAATTCAAAGCAGATCGGTCAAAAGGTGACCTTCAACTATAAATGTTTGTTTGAGAGAAATGACCACCGACAATAACATATCAGAGAATAACATAGAGCTGAGTTGTATTGACCCAAAATATAGAATATATTCTATTTGAATTGTCATCTCATAGCTTGGATTGTTATTTGATTTACAATTATTTCCCAATTTTATTATTTAGTCATTTAGCAACAGCTTTTTCTCCCGTGAATTCAGATCGATCAGGAGCAGGAGGGGTTATGGCATCTTGTTCAACAGTCCAGGCTCCATCGGGGATCAAACCCAGATCTTTGCAGTTCTGGCAGCACCACAGCACTATTCCAGCCCCCTTCTTCGTGCAACACCAGCATAATGTCAAATACATTCAACTCAACCCTTTTAGAAACAATTATATAAAGTTGACTTTTTATTTTGTGCTGGAAAATACAGATCCTACCCTAGAGACAAGTGTGTTTGACCAGCTGGTATTTTACCAGCTTGTCAGACACACTGGCATAATACTTACTGCTGTACTTGTTTCCCTCATCTTGAGTTTTCCCCTTTCCCATGAGCACATAAGGACACGTAAAGTTTTGACACCGTAATCCCTGCAGCCCAATATTATCCTCATATTAGCTGGCCTGTGCGTTGTTATTTCACCCAAACAGTCAGGCATTTTTGGATTGTCCACTTCCTCCTCCAGCCCACGTTTTCTTCACACATTCGGGTCTTTGTGTTGTCAGATGATGTCCCAATTTGCCTGCGCAGAAGTGTGACCAATCTGTACATAAATAGCCGAGTCATGGCGTTTCAGAGCTTGTTTGTTAGTTTTATAGTCGTCCTTCTCTTGCGCATTCATATCCCTGTTGAATTGAGTCTGTGTATGTTCGTATGACTTGTTCTGATCTCTGCTTTTTGATAAGAGAATAACAAACTAACTGAATAATTTAGATGTCAGGGCAATGATTAATATTTTAAAGTTTAAGCTCACGTTTTAATTAAAGGGAGGGTAGGCAATTTATTTTGGGAGTATTTTTGTCCTATTTTTTTGGAAACTCTCTTTGCATCACTTGACATCTCGACCTACCCTGCTACCTGCCCACACTCTCGCCAGGCACTCATTGTGCTTGACCGGAGTCTTCCACAAGGCTAAGCAGACCTTTCGCTAAAGCTAGCGCGCTAGTCACCTGTTTCGGGTAAGTGGCTTTGATAGGAGGAACAAAGGGAGGGCTGGACATTTTTTTGGGTCGGACCACTTCAAAATCGAGCCAGCTCTGGCTGGTTGCCTTAAAATTGCCGACCCTATCTTTAATCACTTAGCGGATTAATGTCATCGCGGTACGTTGACGAATGGCTCTATTGAGATGAATTAGTGTAACTGATCTAATCTGCTGTCATCTGTAAAGCTGACGTTCCTCTCTCTGTGCCAGGAGTCCCTGCAGCAGCAGATGATGATGGGCATGGCCCCCCAGACCTCCACGGGCACGGGCACCCCCGCCTCCCTGGCCACGCCCCCCACCACCGTGCTGCACCATGCCCGCCAGGCGTCCATGGCGGGCTCGGGGCCGTCGCCGGGCCAGCACCTGCGCTCGCAGCGCTCCGTCAACACGGCCACGCCCCCCAGGGCCCGCCCCCAGAGCAGGAACCTCCTCCTGGAGTCGCCCGACACCAGCTTCGCCGGCATGCCCCGCCAGCCCATGCCCCGCCCGCTGCAGACTCAGGCGTCACAGCAGCAGCCGCAGCCGCTGCAGCCGTCGCCACAGCAACAGCAGCAGTCGCATCATCAACAGCATCAACAGCATCAACAGCAGCAACATCAGCAACAACAACAGCTTCAGCAGCAGCAGCTTCAGCAGCAGCAGCTTCAGCAGCAGCAGCTTCAACAGCAGCAGCTTCAGCAGCAGCAGCTTCAACAGCAGCAGCTTCAACAGCATCAACAGCAACAACAACTTCAACAACAGCAACAGCAGCAGCAACAACAACAACAACAACAACAACAACAACAGCAGCAGCAGCAGCAGCAACAACAACAGCAGCAACAGCAGCAGCAGCAACAGGAGTCCCAGAATGCCGTGACGGAGAGCCCAGCTCCGGGCCTGCCATACCAGACCAGCTCGGTCAGGGAGACCCAGGGGGCGGGGCCTGGGGCGGGGGCGGGGGCGGGGGAGGAGTCAACGGACACGCCCACCAAGAGCAGCAAGAAAGCCGCCCCCTCGCAGCTCCAGCCTCCCCAGCCTCACCTGTTGAAGCCGGTGGCCGGTAAACAGGTGAGCTACACACACACCTGTGTCCTCTAGCCGGCAGTCTGAGTAATTGAATGAATCATTTATTAATGGTTGGATGGATTATTGATGGATTTATTGATTGACCGACTGAAACACAGGCTAATTTAAAGAAAGAAAGGATTAAAGAATAAGCCAATGCAATTTAGTCGTTACTTAAGAAATAAAGGATAACACTTAACAATATGGGTAAATTAATCCTCAATTATGTAACCATTCATTAACATTAGTTAATGCAGTAATAAGTATTATCTAACAGTTAATTAACAGTTAAGTAACAGTTAACTAACAGAATTACTAGACCGGTAATGCTCTAGTAATTATTTACCAATGGTGTTCATGTTTGCTAATGGTGTTCATGCCTACATTACATTGCGGTAATAATTGAGACATTATTTAATAGGGTTAGGGTCATAACCCTAAACCACTAACCCTAATCCCAACCCAAAACCTTTCCCTATCCCCTACGCTAATTCTATATATTAATGCTTATTCCTGCATTGACTAATGTATGCTTCATTCATGTGCCCTGAACCTAAAGTGTTGCCAAATCATGAAATAAAGAGGGAGAAGGATTAGTAAAACGTTAATGCTTAATATTTTCAAGCTGACTAACTAATGGTTTGACGAAAGAGACGAGAAAAATGAATTAGGAAAGAATGTATTTATGCTATCGTGTGAAAATGGTTCTCTCATGCATACAAATTCAGGGATAATTAAGCACATTTGAAATGCATAAATATTTGAGACTCCCTTTGTGGCACGGAAACGCCTGCGAGCGACTGCAGAGGTTGAGAGCCCTTAATGGCGGAAAACTGTGTATGACTCGCTCCCTTGTAGTTCATTACAGCAAGGAATTAGCAAAAAGGCTAGCCACAGGGCTATGGCTGGGCTCTGTGTGTAGTCTTTTGGTCGATTGGTTGGTTTTCAGTAGCAGAGAACCTGATTTTAATCTTGAGTTTAAGCTGAGTTAAAGCTTCCTTTTAATAATGTAAGATGTAAAATGATAAGCAGGAGAATACTATGCTACACTCGCAAACTGATGTGCTGCTGTAGCATGGGGACATAGTGATGAGCTCAATCCCAAATCTATTTTGTGATTCAATCTGTTGTAATCGACCAGCTGGCCATTGATGAACTGCTGATGATGACTGTTTCATTCAATTATCCAGAAGAAGCTTGTTAGCATATTTTAAGCATGGAGGAGACAGTTGGTCTACTGGTGTTTTTTTCTTTGATTTAAAAGATAACAGAATAACAACAATAAAACAAGAGATGTAAGAAAAAAAAAGACTAATACATATCATCGACGAGATATAAATAATGACTAACTAAATTGATTAAAAAATCGTATTTATTTAAAAAAGAATTATTAATAATATTATTTTAAAAGGTGTTATTTATAAAGTAAGTTTATTGAAAAAAAAGTTTTTTATTAAAAAGAAAAATGCTTTTATCGCACAATGAGCAAACAAAAACCAAAAGCCTTGCCCTGACCCCGATCGTCGGCCATCTTTGTCCCCCCAGGCGTCCCCGTCGACCTTGGCCACGCCCGGCCTCAACGAGCGGACGGTGGCCTGGGTGTCCAACATGCCCCACCTCTCGGCCGACATCGAGAGCCTGCGGCCCGACCGCGAGAACCAGCTGAAGGAGTACTCCAAGAGCATGGACGAATCCCGGCTGGAAAGGGTACCAGAAAGCCGTCGGTTCTGTGTTTAAGTTGTATTTTCTCCCCCCTGCCCCCGCTCTTTCTCCTCTCCAAGTGTACGCTATCTGCCCGTGAAATGAGGCGGTGTCTTATTTAGAAGTCGTTTTGGACTCTGAAGACTCTGTTATTTAAGATCTTATCTAATTTTATTTAAATGAAGGCGACGTCCCACGCTTTGGGCCTGGATGATTTTGGGTTTATTTGTGCGTTTGTGTCTGTGTGAGTGTGTGTGTGTGTGTGTGTCTGTGTGTGTCTCTCTCTCGATGTGTGTCTCTATTGGGCTTTATTTATGTTTTTGTATGTGTGTGGGTGTGTCTCTCTCTCTATGTATGCCTCTATTGGGTTGCATTTATGTTTTTGTGTGTGTGAGTTTGTCTGTGTGTGTATTTAAGTTTGTGTTTATTATTTCTGTGTGGGGGACTTTTGAAGTGCTAACATTTCCAATCCAAAAGTTATAGTTATTTGGGCCACTTTTAAATCCTCATAGAACTAGATTCCCAAAGAAGTGTGACATTTTGGTCCAGTGTTAAAGTCCTCCACTGAGGTGATGCATTGTGTTTCTAATCTTGTTTAGTTACAAATGGCAGTGAAAGGGTAACCACAGAACAGGTTGAACTCAAATAAGGCAGGCATGAAGTGAAGTAGGCCTACGCTTTGTTTTAAATTGTACTTTCACCCTCGATACGTTATTGTCCACTGTTATTGGTAATTAACATTTAAAGGTGAAAAAGTTGCACACATTATGTATGCCAAAGGTTATGATGGTATCCCATCGCAGGCCTTTGTCCACACAATCTCTAACAACACTGACATTTACCTCTACATCTCTCTTTCTCTCTTTCTCTGTCTTTCTTTCTTTGTCTCTCTCTTTTTCAAACTCTTAATTTACATTTATTGCCAAAGTGGGCAAAAAGTTTAATAAGATCTGAAAAAAGTAGATAATAATCGTAAAAACTAAAATGAGATACGATAAACGAATACATACAAATGTGAATTAAGATACAATGGGTAAAAATAGAAGCCTTTGCTCATTTTGAAAACTACCGTGCAGAGGATAGTCATTAGGCTGTTGTTTATCCTCAATGGAGGCCGTTCCCAATGCTCCCTATTCAGAGTGGCCATCTTGGCTCCATCCTTGTTCTAAACACTCGCCTCACCCAGCAGCGGTTCTAAGAACCAAGATTTCCACTATGGGATTAAGCAAGGCCCCTTAAACCCCCTCTCATCTCTCCCTCTGCTCCCTCTCCTCCTTGTCCTCCTCCTCCTCCTGCTCCTCCCCCTTCTCCTCCTCCTTGCCCCCCCTCTTCCTTCCCCTTCTCCTTCCCCTCCTCCTCCTCCTCCTCCTCCTCCTCCTCCTCCTCCTCCTCCTCCTCCTCCTCCTCCTCCTCCTTCCCCTCCTCTTCCTCCTCCTCCTCGTCCAGGCACGGGAGTACGAGGAGGAGATCTACTCGCTGAAGGAGCGTCTGAAGATGTCCCACCGTAAGCTGGAGGAGTACGAGCAGCGGCTGGTGAGCCAGGAGCAGACCACGAGCAAGATCCTGCAGCAGTACCAGAGCCGGCTGGACGACAGCGAGCGGCGCCTCAAGCAGCAGCAGGTGGAGAAGGACAGCCAGCTGAAGGGCATCATCAACAGGTATCACACACACACACACGCGAGCGGAAACACACACGTGCACACATGCGTGCACACACATGCACACACACTTGCATATACACATAAACACATAATTACACTCTGACATTGGAATTGACCAAGAAAGAAGAAACCAAAGGTCTCAAAGTCTCCTTGTCTCGCTATCTGTCTGTCTCTCTCTCTCTCTCTCTCGCTCTCTCTCTCTCTCTCTCTCTCTCTCGCTCTCGCTCTCGCTTTCTCTCTCTCTCTCTCTCTCTCTCTCTCTATCTCTCCCCCTCGCTCTCCCCCTGTCTCTGCCGTTTCTATGTTATTTGATGTTTATAACAAGAGAAAACGTACACATGGATGTTTGTGGGGATCTTTGATTAAAGGGGGACCTTCACGCTCGGTTACGTTCTAATACAAGAGAGTTCTACTGCCTAAGGTTTGTTGTGGAAAACACCGTGATCTGCAATGGCAACTCCACTTCAGGGTAAATCATTGAAATCAGTGGCCCTGTTCGGAAACATGAAATCTCCAGGCCAATGGCATCAACGGTCCAACCTTTCCTCTTTTCATTCCACGGAAAAAGATTCTTGTCTCGGGCACATGAACAGTGCATACTCTTCAGTATGTTACGCAACACATCAGTTAGTTATTTCTTCTGCCGTATGAAGCAGAACTCTCTTATGCAAGAAATGATCCGAGCTTGGGGGTTCCACTTCAACACAGGAGTCCGAGAACTCAATGGAAAATACTGCTTCTTGTGCTCCACTGTTGTTGTACAAAAGAAGATGTCCTCTTGTTGTGTTATCCGCTTTCTCAAATGTTTTGTTATTGCAGTGTTTTCCAACCTTGGGCCGGCTGCTATGCATATGGGGGTCTCACAGGGAGATTGCTGACTGATACGATATTCACATTGACACTTTTAATGAAAAAACATAATTTAAAAATCTTTGGAAGGTCTCATAAGGTTCCTGTTGTATATAGATGCGGAGTAACTAATTTAATCATAGCCGCGAGCAAACTACCAGTAATCACTTGCAATATGCATACTTTTATTGGCCCACTTTGATATTATGAGCGTGTGACCCCCAAGAAGTTTGCGGTCGCTTCAGTAGGGGTCAAACGGCCACAAAAGGTTGGGATGGGCTGCGTTGCGCTCATAAGATGTCTCCGTTGTCTGCTGTTATTGTCAATCGTCGTATCTTATGTTATTAGATGAAAACTTCTGTAGAACAGAACAGAAAGAATTCAAGAGTCGGAAATGAATTTGATCCAGAGGTGTGTGATATTAGTGGAATGTCTAATGTGAATTAAAGGTGACATATCATATCACCAGGTGTGAGTGTGATTAGCCGTTACAGGCCGTTTTGAAAATCAGCCTCTTCTGGCATCACAAGTGGGCGTGTCCACCTAGATGTATGACGGATAGATGAGCAACGTTTGCTACAGTCCACTGGGTAGGCTGGTAGACTGATCTATCCAGCACACATCTAGGTGGACACGCCCACTTGTGATTTTACTTGACTTGACTTGGCCGATGTAAAAAAATGGCTTGTAACGGCTAATCACACTCACACCTGGTGGTATACTATGTCACCTTTAAGTATATTCAAATACGTTCACCATGTATCTAACTTAAGCGATTGAAGACCAGTGTTGAGTTAAATATGCGTTAAGTACTTTTAAATACGACCCGTTTGTGTCTGTGCGAGGGTCAGCTAGGCTAGTGGTTTGATGAAATGTGAACCTATCTATGTCCTAGACAGTTCAGTTTTGGGGGAAGACTGTCAGGACAGCTGTAAAGGGAATGTAGCCAGAAGTAAGTAAAAAAAAAAAGATTTTAATTTTAAAATCATTGAAAGCAAAAATGTCCCCCTGTGGTAAAACAGCATCTGGCTTCATGCTGGTATGTGTTTGCTTCCTCTTTGCCCTCTCTATATTTAGACTCATGGCGGTGGAAGACGAGCTGAGAGTGGGAGTGGTTCCTGATATCAAGTCTCGAATCCTCACCGACCAGGTTTGTTTTGCTGCGTGTGTGAGAGTTGACCGTGTCAGCCAAAATATTGTGGGCCTCTTCTCTTTAGGGCTCAGAGTTTGGTGGTCACTCCCTCAAAACAAAGGCGGTTTTGTAGTGTGCACATTTTCTGATATCCTTCGAAAACGACATCTCAGGAAAAAATTATAAATTAGGAAAAATCGAATCCGTTGGTAACGATGACAACAGTATACGGATGAGTGGGTTGCGTCTATCTTACCAACGCACACACATACACACACACTCGTCGACTTTACTAATGACTGTCGCCTACATATGCTTTTACTTTGAAACGGCCAGATGTTGGTCGTTTACAAAGTAAAAGCGTGTGAAGTTCATGAAGTTTTGTTTCCTGAGAGAGGGAGATATATATATATATATATATATACATATATATATATATATACATATATATATATATATATATATATATATATACATATATATATATATATATATATATATATATATATATATATATATATATATATATATATATATATATATATACATATATATATATATATATATATATATATATATATATATATATATATATATATATATATATATATACACACACAACATACAGAGTAGGGATGATAAAGTTATGTTTCTAAAATTACACAAAACTGACGGGGGAGAAGAACAGCTGAGTCATCCAACCGGCGCGATGCAGTAAACCTCCAGAATCTTTAGGATACCCTGGTTCTGCTGAGACTGGGCTGGTGGGCGAAGGATATGACGCATGGGTCTTATGACACTAGACGCTCTCTTTCTCAGTCTCTGTATCGTGGAGGAGTCGTGTGAAGCCACTGGCAATTGCCTCCAGAGTTCACTGCCCTTGATTATTCTTTTATTCCCGCATTCAGATTGTTGGTTTATTATCATTTAGTTATTTCTGCAGAACAGCTGTTGCCAGAAGGCAAATCCTCCACTTCAATACTCACTAAATACTAAATACTCACTTGATAGAAGGAGTTGGAAGCAACCTACCTGACTGTCTTTCTATGTTTATGAAGGTTCAATGTTTTATATCTTTTGTGTGTTGTGTGTGTCATGTGGGACAAGTATGTATCTTACTACTTTAGTCGAGAAGTGTCCAGGTTTTGACATCTATTTGTGTTCTGTCTGAGTCTATTGATATTTTATAATCTGACCACTTCAGTCTTTTCTATTGCCAACAGGAATTAACCTAGTTCTTTGGTTCATGGTCTTTCCGAGAAATGGTTTATTAAGGAGTACTTTAATGAAAGTTATAATGACTTTATTTTATTACTTGCGTGTATCTCAGTTTATTTCAAACTAACTAAACAGATCAATAATCATGATGTATAGAATAAACAACAGTTCTATTTTATGTTTGCTCTAAAAAATACAAATACACAGGATTATTATAATCATTGCATTTTCTTTTTTCTCCTCAGCTTGTCAACCAGAACTATGGATCATGACTCACGGAGGTCTGAGACTCTTCTCTCAGCCTTCTCCTCCTCCTGACTATATACTCAATATTATCATCATCTATTCATCATTTGTCAATTTTCCACCACACCTGCTCAGAGTTCAACCTGCTTAACATAATCCATCAAAGAACTGGAGTGGTTGCCGGGAAACAACAACAAAGCAGGAAATGACAAAGGGGACGACGCCTAACATATTGTAGAAACTTTTGCACAATTATACAAAGAACTCGACAATCAGTTAAGTGAGAGCGCCGAGGTGTGCGAACGCGTCCGTCTGCACCGGTCCACCTGACGATGAGCCAGCGCTTAACGGACCGCCACGGCCTGATAACCGATAGCCGAACGATACGAACGATCTGTGAATTATCGGGGACCATGTGTCTTAAAGGGACAGTGTTTTTTTTTTTTTTTACTTTTCGGCAGAACTCTTAGTCTTAGGAGGAAGATAAGGACATGTTTTCCTCCGCACTCCTGCCCAACTGCTGCGTGGTCGCCGTGACAACAGGTACGCCGCTAAAGAACCGCCTGTGTACTTCTGCCGTCGTCCCACTGAAGAGCTCTGCTAGAATGTGGATGAAAAACAAACTGAGAGAATATCTTATTCTTTATAAATATGTTTGATGAGGGGAAACGATGCGTTTTACTTTAGCCTTTCGAGTCACTCAACGATCATTGTAATATGCAGATGATTGATTTGAAACGATGACATGTTTACTAATGAGTACCATTATTTCTGTTGATTACAGTGTTCAGATTCTAATGAGGTTTTTTGGACAAACTCTATTTAGGTACTTAATTGCTGCTTCAATTATGGCCGAACTAAACTCTATAGTCTACATGCATATACAGAAGTTTCTTGAAACTAGTGGATGTATATGTCACCGCACCGGATGTATATAACACCTGTACTTCTGAACGTACAGGTGTATGAAATTGTTTGATTCAAATATTTGTAAAAAGAAAACTACAACATTGTGTTTCCAACTCTTGGAAACTGAACTCTCTGGCACTATTAATTTTTTTTCGGTTTACGCAATTTATTAGATAGAAAGATCTTCATTAAACCACTTGACTTGTGATGCACAGGTGTACTTACAGTTATACATTTTAAATAACAGCAGTGTTTACAGATAGTTTATCAAGACAAGAAAAAGACTTGAATACATACAACATACATACAGCAAACATATACATAATGAAATGTATACATGTATTATATATATAGTTAGCTTGTAAAATAATAATATTATTATAATGAAATAATTATTTAAATAATGGACTTTTATTTTGGAAGCTGAAGATCCTCAGGAAGTGTCAGAATCTGAGGGTGCACCTTTGGTCCTTTGTCTAAGGGGTGACGAGTCGAGCCCTGATTCAGCATCTCGTGTGTTTACACTTGAACTGAGAACTAATAGCTACGGGCCAAACCTAGCAAAGCACTAAAAGCTATGACTAAAATCAATAAAATCATAAAGTTACAACCACAAGGCCGAGTTTATATCCTGACATTTTCAAGTAGGCGTCTCCTTGACATTTGTGTAATAGATATTTTGTATTTATCCTTTTTTCTTTTTTTTGTTGTTTTAGCTTTGATTTATATTTGCTTTTGATGAATCATCTTTTTGCCGCATTGTATAAAAGCTAATTATTATTATTATTATTATAATTATTATCATTATCATTATTATCATCATACAGAACAGTATTTTAGCCAGTAGTTAGTTACTTTAATGTTCTCTTCTAAATATAGATGTGCAACACTTCTGCATGTGCTTCATAGATGTACGGAAGAGCATAAACTGAACTGTATCGCGCATCACTCCTCCTTCCAGCAAACGAGAGGGCTGGGCGCAACAGACTGATTCAGTATTTGCATATTATATAAAGATTTAACATTGATTTGTTTTGTTTTGAATCTAACCTGGTGACTCCTCGGTTTTTTGGGAGAGACCGGACATTCTGCCTTTTAAAATATATGAATTTAATGTGATATTAACAGAGACGTAAAGATTGTGTGGAAGAGAGAGAAAACAATAGCACAACGATGGATTACATAGGGTAGAATCTGCAAGACGTGCGTTAAGGAGCTGACTGCCTTATAGTTTGGTGCCACATGGCCATGATCGCCAATATACAAAAGAAAAAGCGACTTTGTATATTTTATGTCTTTTTTATAGTAAGGTGCGAAATACATAAGCAGTGTGTGTTACCTGGCTTTGTACGTAGGCTTGAATAATTTATATTTCAGATTGCATTATTGATATTACTTATCCTGACCATTGCCTTTACAAAGCCAAATATAAGTTATACAGATTATATTCATGGTACTGGGAAAACAAAGCCTTCAAATAACAAAATGGCCTACACATTTAACAATACAGATGTATTTTAGGTACACTGTAAAGACCAGGGTATTTTGGCACACTAAATTCATGGTAACTTTATTGCTTTCAAAGCTTCTCCTTGCTGTCATCCTTGAAACAATAATGGAGCAAACCTGTGAATGTAATTATGGGATGGCAGCCGTACGTGAACCACATTTACATATACAGTTAAACATTTATCCAAGGCGGGGGTTCAAATAGTACATTGCTTTCCAGGCCCTTCTATACCTTTGGATTGCCACAACAGTTTATGGTTATTTATGGAGTGTATTGCAATAAAGCATATTACAATTGTTTGAAAAACAATACTTTAATGCCCTGAGCAAGGAAAAGATGGCGTATGGGATGAGTCTATCAAGGTTCAACTGTCCTGTGTGGATATGTTGAATCTGCAGTAGTGCCGCATAAAACCTCTTAAATTGTGCCCTTGTCGACTTTTTTTCTCTTGGGTTATTTTTAGAATATTCCTGACTTTGATATACACTCTGCCAATCCCTGCGGAACGACTGGATTCTAATTGGCCAAAAAGAATCCACTATTTTTCTTTTAATTGAATGGACGACAGGAAGATGGTGAGCTCATGTCAGAACTTAGCGGTAAGCAGAACACAAAGGTGGATATACCTTGTGAGCTTGCTGACTCATTGCTCCCTGTGGTACTTAAAAACCTCCATTTTCAGTAGTTTGTTTTTTTATGGTTTTCCTCCTATTTTAGCTAGATTTGTGAAGTGTGAACTGTAGGCCTACATCTCAATGGAATGTCATGTTTGCTGAGGTAAATTAGTTGTTTTTTAAGAAATACTGCTGGCAAAACATTTAGTTTGACCTAAAATACCAAATTAAATAAATGGAGACACAAAATAATTTTAATGCATTGTGATAGCTTCTCCTGAGTGTAGGTGATTTAGCACTAGACAGTTTTGTCATTTGAAGATGAACGACTTTTCGATTCAAAACTGTGATAATCATTTTAAAAGCACTATGGGATACTAACTATTAAAGTTTGTTATTTGAAAGCATTCTTAACCTTCAGAATTGAATGAATATATGAAGTGTGTGTGTGTATATATATATGTATACATAAATATATACATATACATACTGGAATCATTGTTTTTGTGAAACAAACTCCATCGCACTCGGGAGTGAGACAAAATGGTGACCTGGCAGCTAATAGCTACAACTGGCTATGGTGTCACAAGCTAGCTAACATGGCGTGGTTTGGAACTTAAGTTAAGGCCTACTGGATGTTAAACCTTAAAAGGACTTGATGTTTTCTTTTTGAAAATAAGCCATGCTTCCCCCCCCCCCCCCCCCTCCTTTGAATTAAGCCATATTCTCGATTCCCCCCCCCCTCCCCTTCCCTCCAAAACTGATGTGTTGTGTGGTGAATGTTATGTAGTCGTTGGTAGCTTATTTCACAATGATAACTATCGTAGGTTTATTCATGCTTCATATTATTACTAGTGTAAGTATATATGATTGATATGGTTTGTTATGTTTTTAGTAAAGAGAATGTATTCATTTTCTCCTGTGACATTAATTTACCCGGTGATTTCAGTAAATTAATAAATCCATAAAGTATTTCAAAGTTATGTTCATGAGTGTTTTCCTTTCTTTCTTTCTTTTATTGACTGATCACACATTCATATGGCATAAATCATTTCAACGTTTATTCAACTGGATGGAAAAACATGAAATCTTTAAATAACAAAGGAGAAACTGGATATTTCTAAACAAGAGTCCAAAATATTATGCATCACGGCCTATAGACGAGCATTTAGGTATGGGTAATTCACAGATGTTATGATCGCTTATTGATATACAAATAAGTTGAGTTATAATAAAGTGAAGAAAAAGGAGGCCTAGATACGCGATTTTCCTGTTTTAAATCTTTCAGTTTCATGATACATTTACTTGGTGCGAGGTTTGATATTTACACTTGTGTATTTACAATATTAGTGGGAAAAAAATACAAGAAGTAACTGAAATCACCATAAGGGCAATTCTTTTCTTTACAGATTCAAAGAGCTTATATGACAGCTACGCACTCCCATCACATGACTTAACACTAGGCTTGTTCAAGTCTTAATCGGTCTTAAGTCAAAACGTTGCTTATTTATCACATCATTCATCCAACGTTAACGCGACATCTTTGTGAATCATCCAATGAGTTAAACGAACACTAGATGGCGACAGAAAAATGAAATACCGTGAGAAGAATTCACGTTTTTGCCTATAACTATAAGCTCAAAACGATAAGACATGACTTGAAATACATTCATTAAATATACACATGTCTTCAAGATAACATAATGTAAAGAATAGAGAGAAGAGAGGTGCTGTTTATTCATTTCGCAAGCATTTAGCAGACATTGAAGAATACCAAAGTAACTTACAGGAGAGATCAGTCCAATCAAAACGAATAATAAGAATCAGTCTACATTTACCAATTCTGTAATGCACAATTTTAAACAAATCTCACTCGACCCTTACCCTAACCCTAACCCTAACCCAAATGCTTCCTTGACCCCAAAAACTAAAATAAAAAAAACAAAGCACAAAACATTTTATCGCTGTTTAACATTTACCGACGGTTCAAGAACCCCCCCCCCCCCCCGGAGACGGCCGAGTAGGAGGGGGGCGCGTCCCTCCTCGTATCCGAGGCGACCGTGTGGCTGAACACCGCGTTGAGGGGTATGCCCAGCTGCTGGGAAGGCCCCTGGCCTTCGCCGGCGTTGATGCGGTGCAGGTACACCTTGGACTCCACGGCCAGGCTGCACTTGTGCAGCATGGTGCGCAGGGCCGTGCGGTATTCTCGCCGCACCAGGCAGTAGATCACGGGGTTGAGGCAGCTGCTGGTGAACGCCAGGCAGTTGGCCAGCGGGAAGAAGTAGGTCTGCACTAGGTAGAAGGACGGGCTGATGTCCACGATGTCCAGCTGGATCAGCGCGGCCCACAGCGTCAGCAGGTTGTAGGGGAACCAGCAGGCGCAGAAGGACAGCACCACCACCGCCACCGACTTGGACACGTGGGACTTGCGCCCCGGGTTCACGCCTTTCATCTTGTGGCGGCACAGGAAGCGCAGCAGCAGCAGGTAGGACAGCACGATGACGCCGTAGGGAAGCAGGAAGCCCAGCACCACTCTCAGGAGGTGGTTGATCCCCAGCCACGCCGTTCCGTCGGGGAAGCGGAACAGGCACACGGTGTCGTTGGCCGGGCCCACGTTGAAGAGGTCGGCGAAGACGGCGCGCGGCGCGGCCGTGACCAGCGCCCCCGCCCAGATAATCGCCGCGGCGATCCGGGAGCAGCAGCAGCCGCGGTGCCAGAGGGCGGCGGCGGCGGCGGTGGGCCGGAGGGCGGTGGCCACGGAGCAGTAGCGGGTCAGGCTCATGGCGGTCAGGAAGAAGCAGCTGGCGTACACGTTGAGGCAGGTGAGCAGCGAGATGGCCTTGCAGGTGACCACGTCGAAGGGCCAGCTGTAGTCCAACGCTATCTCCACCGCCCAGAAGGGCAGCGCCAGCGAGAAGAGCAGCTGGGCCAGAGCCAGGTGGAACACAAAGTAGTTGATGGTGCCCGCGCTAATAGTGCGCGTTGAGTACAGCAGGAACATTACCAGCAGGTTGCCCACCATGCCCGCCGTGGCCACCAGGAAGTACACCAGGGAGATGAGGGTCCGCAGCCAGGGGGCGCCGTCGCCGGGGAAGTTGAGGCCGTACACGACGGCGCCGCTGCCGTTGTGGTGGCCCAGCAGCAGCAGGGAGCTGTTGCAGGACGGGTTTTCCCAACACACGCGAAGCATGTCGTTGTAGAACTCCCTGCTTTTGAGGTCCATTTTGGACATCTCAGGGGGGCAGGGCAATGAGGGGGTCCCGGGGTGAAGGAGATCGACGCCTCTGGAGAATCCCCTTTCTGGAGAAAGGTCAAGACCGGCTGCGTGAGCGTAGAAGGCGAAGAGGAAACGGCGTTCCCCGACAGAAACGGCGTTCCCCGACAGAAACGGCGTGGCCTGTTGGAGGTCGAATGATTACACATTACACTTTACAACAACCGTTTATTATTACCATTAATAAACATGTTAATAAGCATTAATTAACAGTTCATTAAGTAAGGGATAATGCCCGACGAGGTGTCCATTATCAGGAATTAATGGACGACGCGGAGGCGTGAACCGTCGATCGCGCAGCAGAGGATCGTTGCTACCGTGAAGTCCATTATAGGAGTTAATGCACACCCTGCAGCCAATCAGAATCGAGCATTCCCCCAGACGATTTACGTTGACGCGGGAGCGTTGCCAGATTGGGCGTTTTTTCCCGCCAGATTGGGCTACTTTTGGAGGACGTTCAGGCAGCGTTGCCAGATTGGGCGGTTTTTCCCACTCTATTGAGCTATTTTTAATCTCGCACCGGCTCGCTATTCTCTTAAAGACACATACGCAATACATTTGACGTTTCAGATTCTTCGGTTCAATTCATTTTACATTTCTGCATTTTTAGCAATGCTTTGCGCTTTTCATCCAGCGGTAACTTTATTTGTTTCCAACCTTTTACTTTTTCTTAAATGGTGTGCATGTTAACATTGTTTACTCCATTGAGACTTTTGAACTTTTGTCCAAATCCCTTCACTTGATTTAAGCCATTTAACGTTTCTTTATGTCTTAATCTATGTGGCTTTATTAAAAAGATATTTTCAACCTCACTTTGCACTACAGCACTCACCGCATTTTCTGGAGGAAATGCATTTTCTAGTTGGTTTTGATGTTTACTCATGCTGTTCATGTTAACTACGGTATCAATTTATAAATTATTAATATAGGGGTTTTATATGGGTAGTTAAGGTTATCACCAGCTAAGCCCAAACCCAGAGGTCACCAACCTTTTTAAACCTGAGCGCTTCAAGGTTACTGTGTAATATTGAGGGCTACTTGTGTGATACAAACTTCCTGAATAACAAACTGAATAACAAACCGAATTGAACTTTCCATCAATGTTATTGATTCAAAAAGAACATCAAATTTCCATCAATAGTCCATTGGGACCACTGCTATTTTTAGATGGTGCCCTGCGGGTGACTCTCCTGGTCTCTGCGGGCGACCCGGGGCACTGTGTTGGCTACCCCTGCCCTAAGCGTAAGAATGCTGAGTACTGCATTAACTCATGGTTCATTTGTTTACCCTTATTTTAAAGGGTTACCAAATCAGTTGTATTTAGGGTCATACCATAATAACGACGACTCCAATTTAAAACATATCAAAAAATTGAATGAGTGTAGTCTAGTTTTCTTAAATTCTGACGCAATGTGTCATTACATCCATAAGTGTATGTTAGCTTTTTTTACGTCCGATTTTGGAAAATGGGATTGGCTATGTTGTTGTCATGGTCAAGATCATAAATTGGTGAAGCCCATAAATAGAAGGTTGAAATATAAAACTTAAACAAACAATAAAGCTCAGTCTATGCACAGACAAATTACAACTGCATTCTCCTCGCTTGGTACAGTTGCTCTGAAACACAATCTAATTCTAAGCTGGGCTCAGGTGTACAATGGAACAATTTCACATCAATACATATTCATATCATCTCTTCTTATGATTAGGTTTTCCATTATTATAACTATTGTAATTGCTGGTTTGAGGGGTATGACAAAGGCTCGAGCAAATGCAGTTTCTAAATTGTTGCTCTACCTTATGTTCCAATATTTTTGGAATAGAATGGATCCCCTGAACTAATCATTACATTTAGTTTGAAGATTGTTTGCTTGTTTAAACACTATATAGCATAGGCCATCTATCTATAAGACTAGGGACATCATACCAATTAAATACAATTTTCAACAAAAAAGCAATAATACTAATAATTGATATAGCAACATGAATGAATGAAACATGAATGCTTCTAACAGCACATGAGATAATAACAAACTACACCATAAAGCTTGCCAAGAATAACAATAGGTAAACATTTATAAAATCCCTTACCTAATGGTTCAACGTCCTGCTTTCCAATGTTATGGGAGCTGCTGGAAATCTTCTGAGGCATAAAATAAATTAACTGGCAGGCGGTCAACAGCATTAGCAAACATGTAAGCCATAATGAAAGCGACTCCACCCCCGCTCATACTCAGTGCAGAAAACACCCAAATTAAGACCGCGAGACAGGAGATACGGTCCACTGGCAAGACCATAATCATTTGATTTGTATTCCTAACACATGCTGGAAGCACAAATACACAAAGGTGAATGTACAGGAAGCTCTGTAACAATAGCACTATCATACATTTTACTGTGGAGGTGAACTGAAAATTAAATATTATGGATGACTAAATAGATTAACCAAACAAAAAAAGACTTGGCAACAAGCTCACCCCGCAAAAAAACGAACCAAAACAAGATAAACACAAACGAACAGTGTGTTGTGCAGGTGATATTCCAGAAGGACCTCATCGTGTTATCCTTCATGTATCACTAAGTGGACAAAGCAAATAGCTACCTAAACTACAAGTTGCTTCAGTGAAAACACAATTACTTCAGTTTATGGCGAATACACCAGGCCAGGTGGAGGTGATATGGGTTTACTATCACTTGCACCTGCCTGACGTATTTGCCATCGTCTCAATCCATCTGCAAATAAGTCATTAGTCTAGTAGGATTGAGGTGTGCTCCAATGCCAAGTGTGTGCATGTGTTTTTGTGTCTTTGCATCTAGTGTTAACCTATAAACTATCAACACACCATTTACTCTGCATATCGGATAGTATTTAAGCAACACCAAACCTCCAGTACTAATAAGTGTGTGTTTGTGTGTGTGTGTCTGTGTGTGTGTGCCTGCCAGTGTGTGTTGATGTTTGTATGTGTGTGCACATTACTGATGGTGATGGACTTGCTGATGGAATTAGTGTTTTTCTTCTATTTTCGTCGGGGGTGTTGGTCTCCGATTAGATTGAGCCTCAGCGATGACTCTGATTGTGAGCTGTTGACAGCGGAAAGACCATCAGTGGTGAATAATAGAATTAGATTATCTGCCCAATAGGCGGAAGAACGGGTCCGGTTGATGAATTATTTCTCCGTCCAAATTGAGCCCTCCCCGTTGGAGCAGAAAGGCAAAACATGAATTTCCCTCCGACGGGAACTTTCTCACTGCCAGGCACAATCTGATCACATGATGACGCACAGCCCCTGCCTGCGCTCACCTGACCACGGTCGCCTTTATACTTCACCTTGAGTTGGTGGGGCATAGCATCCATGTGACATCACATCGTTCACAGTGTGTGCACCTGTGCCATGAACAATCCCCTGATTCATTCTCTCTGGGAAATATGGATGTTATTTGGATTTTATGAGTCCTGACTGTGCTTCAGCCACAATGGTGTCGATATTCAGATTGTAGAATACTGGAACCATATTCTATTGATAATTTGTTTTAAGGGTAGATAAAAATAAACTGCTGGCTGATGACAGTAGTATCCTTGTAACGTTACAATTTATACTATCAATGAATGATGTAAAAAAACAGATAAAAGGAACAGATGAAGTCATGCTAGCCATGAGGTGATGTTGTGTTTCCATGGCCATAAACACAGCTAATTACCATTTATGAGAAATAGGCTGAAGGGAGGTATTTTTTCCTAAAACATTTCATGGCTAATACCACATAATTAGCAATACATCTTCAATAATACATAATTCCTCTGTAGCCTGTCAGTTGGATGTGGCTGACGCCGGTATAATATTGTTAACAATCACCTCAGAGGAAATCCTAGCCACACATTGACTTAAGTATGCTACTGTGATAATACTTCGTTCTGAAGGTGCCAAACATTATTTTCATTATGAATCATCTACTTGAATTGAAATAAAGAAAACATGCAATGCATACAATACTAAACTTCTGCTCACTGGTTAATCTGGTTAATAGCAGCATTTCCTCCTGAACCGATTGGGAGGGGCTGGAATTTTCACATCATTAGCATCAAGCTTCGGGTTCTGCTCTGTATTCTCACACTAACATAAATAACTAAGGAACGCCTAAAATTGATTTAGAGTTATCTATGAAACCCAAGACCGTTGTCTTTGTGTCAATAAATTGACTTAATCAAGCTAAGGTATGATCAAGTCCACTTCCAACGTGTTTCTGTGTTAACTGTGCGGTAGGCTTATGTGTCAGTATTAGAACCTCATAACAGTAGTAGGCGATACTTCAGGCTACAAACATCCTACCTCCCCTGGCACAGGCCATTTAATTACAATTATATGACTTCCTTAAAAAAGCACGGCCCAGCTGCTGCAAAGATAGTAACGGCTCTGTTATCGTGATTTCATATTTCCTTTTGGAAGACTCCAGTCCGCTGCCCTGGAAGGGCTTCGATAAATCATTGAGGGATTTTATTATTACAATATATTTCTACTGCGCATGCTCACTTCAGGTCAGAAATGTGCAGCGAGAGATCGGTGCACAGTAGCGCCCCCAAGGGGTAAACTGGGGCCAGGCAAAACAATCTCCCAAATACACTGCTCCCGTCACTCCAGCCAAAAGAAGAAAAAAACTGCTCATGACTTCAGTTACAATTTAACCTTGTTTTGTGTTGTGCTACCAGAACATGTTCACTGTAGGTAAGGTCCTTTTAAATATCCTACGTCCGCCGTACCTTGAGTCGCCTGAGAAATGAGCTGAGTGAACAGATTAGTGTTGTCTTGTCTCTAGAGGTGGAGGGAGGGGTTGGCAGCATGAGGACGCTAGTGTTTGCTCTTTAAGTGAGCCCTCTGGTGATGGTTACCTGACCTTGCAACAACAAGAAGAACAAATGACATCAGCGAGAGAAACTGAAAAACACAATAACTTTATTTAAAACGATTATGATTTTGCTTTTTTTTTTAATAACAATTATTTGCAATTTTGGTACTTCTTTGAATCGTCATTCTCCACACTATCACTGATGAAAAAAATATTTTTCAATCATTAGTAGGTCTAACCCGTTTGGGATTCGTTTTGGCAAAAATAAACGTGAATTCCATAAAAGTAAAACAATAACAATAGAAAGCAAATCCAACTATATAGACTATTTGTATAGCTGGAAGCAGGTTTCGTCATCTACAAATCTCTTCCTCAGGATTTTACAACTTAATAATGTGCAAAACCTAGTAAAGCCAATGTATATTGTTATAACTCATATAGCATGGCCGTTGTTTTGAATGGGACATCCCGTGGTAGGCAATCAATTAATCTCAGGGGCAGCGTATCCTTAAATCGCTCTCGCGCGCCTACTAACCATCAGCAGTAGCCTGGTGACTGGATGTCGCCGCCGCGCGCGCGGATCATTTGTTCGAGCTCGTTATCTCTCGCGTCACTTGTTTCCATAACGGCAGCGGACGGCGTTCCCGTCTGGATGCAGTGATTGAAAACGCGTTTAAAACTTTTATCGCTCATGAAACCACCCGACGAGGACCGAACGCGAGGATAAAAGCTGTTATTGCGGTCAACTTTCCCCCTAGCTTGACTTCTTTTTGTGTTGTTGTTCATGGGATTCCTTTAACAGCTGTCGCCGACGCGAGGTAAGTAGTGACGTGAGCGCAAACGAACCGTTGTTGCAGGTGATTTAACAAGTACGAGTTGTCGTCCCGTCCAGCGGCCATCTCGACGCCGTTTATCGGCTTCTTGACCACAAAAACCGGGACGCTGTATGTGTTTATGGCTGTGTTTAGGAGTGCTAAAGTGACCACGTCCAGTAACACACACACACACACACACACACACACACACACACACACACACACACACACACACACACACACACACACACACACACACACACACACACACACACACACACACACACTAGAACAATGTCGCTTGACGCTCGTGGTGGAGGAACGCCAAGGCCACTACAACCACGCGCTACAGAGTTGGCTGGTATTGACACCGGTCGCCTGATACAATCAGCCCAATTTCCTCCAGTTTTCTCCCCGCTTATTGTGTGATTTAGCACAAAGACGGGGCTCTCCGTCCGCATTGTCAACGTGTGGTGGCAAACTAGTGGTAGTTAGCGGCGGGACACACAAGGCTGCCATTGTACAGGATCAGCAGTGGATTACCAGAATTCCTTTTCTCTCTCTCTCTCTCTCTCTCTCTCTCTCTCTCTCTCTCTCTCTCTCTCTCTCTCTCTCTCTCTCTCTCTCTCTCTCTCTCTCTCTCTCCGACGAGAACTGCCTCCCTCTCAGTATTTCTGTCTGGCTCTAACATCATGACTTTGGCTTTTCCCCGGGTTCAACGTTTGTTTGAAACATACACAAACAAAAACATCCCAAGTGCCAACACGCCTGCGTAGCAATACATTAAGGATGCCATGATGTGTTGCGCCCAGGGTTGTTTCATTTAAATGTTTATTACGTTCAAGGCCTTGCCTATATCCTACTTAATTACTAGATTATTATGACCGAAAAGAAACATCCTTTTCTACAGCCATGGGGTGGACATGATTAGTTAAGAGAGTCCAATTGGGTTTATTACATTTCTTTATTGGGTAAAGAAGAATGAATCGAATTCAAACCATCACCTACCTTCACAAAACACACACACACACACACACACACAAACACACACACACACACACACACACACACACACACACACACACACACACACACACACACACACACACACACACACACACACACACACACACACACACACACACACAAACACACACTTAGATGGAGACATGCACCCTTGCACATCACTACAACTTGCCCCTATACATACATCCCCCCCCCCAGCCAACATGTGGGGAGAGGTAATCCCAGCTATTAGGGTAATCTCCCTAGCAGGACGATCAATAGGCAGCGTGTGTGTGTGTGTGTGTGTGTGTTTTTGTGTACGTGCGCGATAGCCAGACCAGCATAGTTGTTGTAGGTTAGGTTGGGATGTGGCGAGGCCATATTTTAGCTGAAGAAAATTAAGTATTTATTCGTTGAAGATTAGGTCAGGAGGGAAAGAGGGGGCAGAGAGAAAGAGACACAGACAGAGAGAGAGAGAGATTAGGGGTCTGAGTAGTGCAGCATTTTTCTTATTTGGATTCAGTCTTCCCTGCGAATGTAGAGTTTAAGTGTGCATGTCTTATATTATAGTTATCGATGGTAAGAGAGGAACAGGAAAAACACAGATAGGTTTTGGCATACGAATGATTTTCACATCAATTGTTCACTACATAATTGTTTTAAAGACATAAAGACGAAGAAATATGGAAGCACACCTCAGGTTCTCAGTACTAGAGATCAGATTCAATACTCGGGTGGGGTTTAACAAATACATACCTGGATCAGCTTTTCATATCATATTTATTCAAGATACTTTTTCCAACCCAAACCATTTTTAAAGTTGTTTTTTTTGAGCTGTCAGAACTATGACAATTCCAGCACATGCTAGACTACATCATCATAATATAAGCCTTTTAATTACAAATATTGTACACTACACATTCATAGCTGGCTGACAAATACAGTAATACAGGGTTTTTATGGGCCAAAGTAAAGTAGATCAATATGTAACATTTTAAAATAAAAATAGTTGGTGTAGTGATAAATGGTATCAAATCATCCCTTTAATGTAATTCATTAAATGACCTAGGAGATGAGCAAAATATGCAAAGCAGTCTCAGAACAAAACTGTGTCAGCATGTGGTGATGATGTTATTAACACTCACAGGGTTCATGTGCATGCGATGCATAAGGCACAAAAGACCACTCCATTCCAGCAGGTTAGCATGCTGCTACGCTAGCTAGTCTTCTGATGTAACAGCTGTTGGTGTAATACCCTTAACAGTTCGATGTCAGTGCTATATGTTGGACCCAAGAAAGACAGCCCAGAGTGTAAATATTGTTCACTTGAAAACCAGAGACAATTATGTAAAATTACACTTTTATTGTCTTCCTTTTAGACAATGTTTGTCAATGACAAACAGAACAGTTTTCCTTTGTGCTTGGTGTCTTTGATACAGCACATCCTGGCACAATAATGCAATTGTAATGTAACTCCATCCCTTCTACCGAAACGTTTACCCCTGGTGCAGGTGCATGACAAAAGAACTGGAAAAAAGGGCTCTGTGTTTACGTTGTGTCAGATAGTGACTCGAAAGATCACACACACACACACACACACACACACACACACACACACACACACACACACACACACACACACACACACACACACACACACACACACCCCAATGCATGTACACACACACACACACAGACATGCTCACACACACACACACACACACACACACACACACACACACACACACACACACACACACACACACACACACACACACACACACACACACACACACACAAATGCATGTACACAACCACAACTGGCCTATCCCTTTGATTCTCCAGAGTGTGTGTGAGTAGATACCGGACCACAAGAAAATGCATGGTGTTAGGAGGAGTTTGTGGTGGTGGAGGAGGAGAAGCTGGTAGTGGTAGTGGGGAGGAGGAGGTGTCCAGATGGAAGATGGGAGGAGGGATGAGTAAGGCGTCCACACCGCCAGACCCCTTATGCTCGGGCCCCCTCCCGAGACCGCAAGGACACAACGAGATTGGACGGGCCTGGGAGAATCAGATTACAGCTACTCCCATTCTCATCCAATGGGGCGTCTGCGTAAAAGATGCAGCACCCATAGGAAACCTAATCCAGGACCCTGCTGCCAGCTGTCATTCTTTTGCTGGCTGTGGGGCGCAATGGGCTAAGCTCGTATCACCTTACGCTTTCTCAGTGCCTTTACCTTAAACATGACAGGATATGGGAAATTGACGCCTAGTGTCTGCCACCACCGCCACCACAACCGCCCCCAACTAGCAGGAACAGCATGTGGTCCTTTTCATTCAGGTTATTACGCAGTGTGTCGTGATGTAAGACATCCGATCTGAGCCCATTGATTTGAGAATATACGCACGATGGCGCACGGATTGCTTCCCCCTCTGAAAAACGTTGGCCATGATGCTTTACTTTGAGCAAGGGATAATGATTGGGGGGGGGGGGGGTGTTATGCAGGTGCTCGGTCGCCAGGGTGATCTGCGTTCTCTTTGGTTGTTTAAGTTCTAATGTGGGAATGGGTATTATCGAATTTTGTCCAAACCACACAGTGAGTGGTGTCATCAGTGGTGACTCTACAGATGTAGGATGTGTGAAAAGGGATCTAAAGATGTGCTCTTTTTTTATGGCGCTATATATAATCAGTCTTTATGTAAGAAATATATAATTACAGCACTGCGTTTATATAGAACTACATGCTGCATAGGAGGGCGAGGGATGGAGAGGGAGAGGGAGCTAGAGGGGAAGAGAGAGAGAGGGAGGGAGAGGGAGATAGAGGGGGAGAGAGAGAGGGAGAGCGAGAGAGATGCCTAGAGAGAAAGCATACGGAGGTATACAGCACAATGTGACAAGAGATGGAGAGGAAAAAAAGAGACGGAGGACCAGATTTGGACGGAGAGAGAGAGAGAGAGAGAGAGAGAGAGAGAGAGGGAGAGAGAGCCTGACCTTACCATGATAATCTAAGCCCTGTTGAGAGAGCTTTTTTTAGAGAGCAAGTTAATGCCAGCAGATTACGCTTCAGTGCCTACCACACTGAAAAGAGCTCTCTCAAAGCAGCCACAATATAGTTAACCATTAAGACCCAGCGCCGCACTGTGGATGCTACCGTGTGAGCATTACGATGATGGCCTCATCAGGATGAGCCTCCCTCGACACTCTGTGATATAAGTCTGTCAAGAGTTTAGTGTCTTATCTTTGACGCAGTGATCTCTTGCTGTCGTTGTGCGCACAATCAGGTGTGTGCATGCGTACGTATGTGTGTGTTTGTGTGCGCGTGCGAGTGTGTTTGTGTGTGTGTGGTTGTGGTCCGGAGTAGCCCCATGCATGTTCAATTGAAAGCATCATTCAACATCGTTCTTCTTCAGACTGTACTGTTCACCCTGCATACATTGAGAGACACTGGTCTCTCTTTCTCTCTCTCTCTCTCTCTCTCTCTCTCTCTCTCTCTCTCTCTCTCTCTCTCTCTCTCTCTCTCTCTCTCTCTCTGTCCCTGTAGGCTCTCTTGGCCGCCACTGCTGCGGTGGTGTCTATAATGCACATGTGTGGTAAAAGGCCACTCATTCAGTAGCTCGGCTCCTGCTATGAAGAATAATCCCTGTGTGTGTGTGTGTGTGTGTGTGTGTGTGTGTGTGTGTGTGTGTGTGTGTGTGTGTGTGTGTGTGTGTGTTTGTGTTGTGTAACCGGACGGAGAGTTGTGCAAAGAGGGTGGGGGGGAAGGGCACAGATATGCACAAGTTGGTGCGTGTGTGTGTGTGTGTGGGTCTGTGTGTGTGTGTGTGTGTGCGTCTGTGTGTCTGTGTGTGTGCGTGTATGTGTGTGTGTGGGTGTGTGGGTGCGCGTGGCTGCTGAGCCCATGGCTGTCTAATCTCTTAGGCACATTAGGAGTGTTTGCCCCAAATACTGCGTCTATTTTACTGTTTCTCAAATTGCATGGAGTGCCGGGTAAGGATATGTTGATTGTTTTTATTTTTGTGTCACCCTGATAGCGGTTCTGATGTGATAGGGGGCAGACTAACGGCTTGTTGTCGTTACTCGCTTAACCTTGATGGCCACCCGATAAGCAAATTCATGATTATAATCTGTGGATCTTCTTGGGTTTAATGCCCCAATAACCTTTAGGAGTGTGTCGCCGTCTACTTCACTCTTTGCATTTATGGCATTTGTCAAATACTTTGAAACCGATTTATGGTAACAGACCATCCTTTCTACGACACAATCTCATTCTACTCCATTCTAACTGAGCAACGTTGGCCCGCCATCTTGTTTTAAGGATTCTAAAGATCTGTCCTTTCTCACTCAGTCGCTATCATTAGTCTCCACACAAGCAAACTGTCAGCACAACTACACCATAACAACCATTGATAGGGCTACAGAGTCTGCTAACGTCTATTGTCCCCTTCAAAGCTCCAGTCGGTAACATAATCTACTGGAATATCAAGATCTCCCACCAGGAACAGAAAACAAATATCAAGCTGCTGCTCAGGCCCTGACTGTTAAAGAGCCTGATGCTGTTTTGACGTTGAGCAGAATATACACTCAAACGGATAATTACATTGAATATTTACTGAAACAGTGGCTGGCTATTATAGACAGACACTGGCATTTTTTATGTGGTACTCTCCATTTCACATAGATTATATTTCCGTATTCAATACAACCTCTGCAACAAGTCATCTTAATAATACCCCAATGCGACGAGGAAGAAAAGGGAAATAGATGAAATAACGGAGGAATGAGCAAGCCTGGCTGGAGGGATACTGCTGGTGGTGTAGTGTCCATATTGTGGTGCTGGTACAAGACACAGGTTGACTGCAGGAATCAGTAGACAGGAGGAGAGAGGGTAACTGGCCGGGGTTTGAAACACTGGCAGGAGGACAGTGGCGTGCTGTGGACAGTCTGGGGTTCGCTGGCAGAGGAATGGTGCTTGTTGTTGGGGGACAGTTGGATGACTTCAGCGCACACACACACACACACACACACACACACACACACACACACACACACACACACACACACACACACACACACGGAAACACATGCATGTGTGTGCACATTCGCACACATGCACAGACATATGTGGCAGGAAAGACATGGAAATAGCGACACACATACATGCACACAGGCGCTGGCATACATACACACGCACACACACACACACACACACACACACACACAAGCACAAATACACAACCGACACACACATTCATGCACACACACAAACAAATGTATTTGGTAGAAAAAGACCGCACATGGGTAGAGCCACATGCAGGCACACACAGAACCACATGCATGCACACACAGATACACACACACAAACACACACAATATCATCTCTTTTGCTTATTTCTTGTGGTGCAGTGCAGGGGTTGTTTGGACAAAATCATGCCTCAGTTTTTATTACAAGCATGTGCTATGAACACACACACACACACACACACACACACACAAACATATATGTAAACACACACAGACACACAGTCATACACAGCCTTCACACACACACACACACACACACACACACACACACACACACACACACACACACACACACACACACACACACACACACACACACACACGCGCAGGCAAGCAAGTCCTGTGACCATAGGGAGTTTGTGCTGAGCTGGTTGGGATGTCAAGTTGAATCAGGGCGACCACAGCTGACTGGACACGGCCATTCACCCGCCAAAGAAAGGAGGTCGGGGGGGAAATAGAGTGGGTGGGTGTGGTGGGTGGAGTATGTGTGTGTGTGTGTGTGGCGGGGGGGGAGAGAGACGACTCTAAAAGACACGACTAAGCCTGCACCCCCCCCCCCCCACCCCCTTCCCTCCCCCGGCCTCAGCAACACGTTGCTGCTGTAGGCTGTCCTCCCGGCAGACCCCCCCCCCCCCCACCCCCCCCCCCCCCCCGTCTCCCAAATGAAGGGCGTGATTCTGTGTCGTTGACCCCGTTCCACAGGGGTTGAGGGGCATGCACAGGTGGGAGAGAGTCACACAGGGTCGGTGAATGAGAAGCAGTCCCAACATGAGTTAGTTATTGTAGTCTATTGTAAATTCTTGAAATCCCCTGTTTTATTCTTCTCCGCCTTTGTGGCCATGATATAATACCGTAATTTCCCTTCGGGGGAGAACAAAGCTCCATTTAATGATATTGTCATAGTTTTTATTACAATAATTGTGTTGCTGTGTGTTTTTCAAACGATATGGGCTGCACACAGTCCCTCTTGCTAGCTAAAGCGTGCGGTTCGCCCTTCCAGGAAGCACCCAATGTTGTAGAGAGAGAGACAGCTTCACTCCCGTGCCCCAGTTACTCCCATCTGTTGCCCCTGGCGATCACTTCATCCCCATTGTGTCGACTCATTACGCGCGCCTTAACCACAACCCCTTAATTGCCACCTTCCAGTTTCGCTCAGTGCTCAGGGAAAGAAAATCCCCCACGGACAGACATGTGGGGGCCACACTGCCCCCTCGTGCACGCGGTCACGTGCGCGTGGCCTGTGCGTGCAGCACGAGCGCTAATCTGATGGCGTCGGCCCACCAAACACCTGCCACCTCTGAGAGGAGAGGGGGGAAGAAAAGTTCAAAAAAAAAAAAACAGAACTCCTCCCCTTTCTGCGAGGGATGCACCTACTTTAATCTCCGTTGATGAATGTGCTGTTTGGAGCACATGGGCGTGTGGCTGTGTGCGGCGAAACACACGCACAACATACAGCAAAATAAACATGCTTTTCTTTACAACATTAATAGGAAGGAAGGATGGGAACATTGAGGTTACTCCTTCCTCCTAAATCCTCCTATCCTTCACGGCTCCACTGAGATTTCCCAGGTCATTGGATCTCATTGTTGGACCCTCAGCGAACAAGAGAGTTGTCCCCCTTTTGTCTCTCTGCCTCTTTTTTCATCGCCCAGACGTGTAATTATTCCAAGACAGTGACGAGCAGGGCCCGAACCCCTCCGCCATGACAATAAGTAGGCGGGGACCCCCTGGCGTGGGCTGGGGGGGGCTAGACATGAAGCAATGTGACAGACCTGGTGTGGCACACACAATGGCCCCGGCCATCTCCCCATGGCAGGGCATGGAGGAGTACGCTCTGTCCCCCATGACATCGCTCTCTTCCCCGCACACAGCACTCGCTGCTCTGCTATCGCCATTGGTCTTGTCGAGGAGTCCCACGGCACCCACGCAGTTGTTTTTCCCACTCCCATGTGATGGGTGTTAGTAATACGCAGGGCGAAATGTACGCCTGCCATCAGCCAATGGTGGATAGATTTAATCATAGAAAATAATCAACATATTAAAGAAATTGCTTGGCCAGTATTGCAGTATTGCAGTACTGCCTCGTCCTGCAATATTGTAGTTGCTTTCCACTCGGTGAGGTGAAGACAAAACGTACCCTTGGAATATAGTCATATTTGCATCGGCAGTACTAGTGTTTAGGTGGTGATGAAACATGGGTGTGTTTGTATGAAGAATGCTTCCCTGCGTTCCGGACCCTCTCATGATGACCGTGTGTGACCCTAAGTGCTTCAGAAGCATTCCGTTCATCTTCATTCACCGTGAAGGAAATGGTCTCGATGTACTGGTGAGATGTGTTCACCTTTTGTACCTTGCACTCACAAAGTGACTCCAGCATAGAGACAACGGTATGTGTGTGATGTCCGTTAGTGTGTGTTTTGTGATGCCTGTTTGTGTGGGAGTATTGTGTGTGTGCATGTACACGTGCGTTTGTGTGTGTGCGCCTGTGTATCCTTGTGTGTGTGTGGGTCTGTTCCTATGTGTGTGTGTATGTTCGTATTTGTGTGTGTGTGTGAATTGGAAGTTTGTTGATGGATTATTGATCGCAAATTAGAGTACAAGTCCTGAGGGGCCATCGTGGTTGGTCAGGAATGAATACATCTCTTCATGCCTCACCTCACACACCCAATTTAGGCACAGGAAACCAAGGGCACACACACACACACACACGCACACACACACTGTGGAGACACACTCAGCCACGCTCTAATGCATACAGACAGTGTTGCGTATAGAAGCTCAGACAATGGCCGTCCCTGAGCCTGTCTAATGCAAATGGGCCCTCTATGGGATGTCTTCCACTCTCAAAGGGCTTCCCTTTCTCTGCCATCTTAGGCAACTTCACATCTCGTATGCGAGCCAGGAGAAATATGTATTGTGATTCGTACTCGTGGGGGTGGGGGGGGGGGGGGCTGTGCTGTTTGGAAACATGCTAGAGGCCGGGATACTCAGTGGGGAACAATGGTGGAAAAGATGTTAAAGATGCAACATATTCAATTGTTGCACATTGGATAAATGCGTAAAATTGGGATTTGGTTTAAACTTAACTAAACTGAGATTATATTCAGTTGACGACATCAGCATTTGGTCAAATATCGTTCTCCAATTGGAAGTAATTCACTTAATAAAATAAATATTTTATTATTTATTATTAAGTCTTTTTCTTTCCTTGTAGGTTTTCAAAGAGTTTGCAACAAAAATATCAAAACAAGATAAAAAAAACAGTATGGATTCGGAAGAATTACCTTTCAACCTCCGCTTTTATTCTTGACCAACAGAATTTAAAAACAACACACAAAGACACACACTTGAATACACACCTAGGGTCACGAAAAAAAGAAAAACTACCCAGGATTTCTCTGCTGGCCTCCAACCCGCAGCGCCATGGACCCCGAGCAGAAAGACAGCAGCTCACCAAAGGAAAGCGAGTCCCCGAACGACAGAGCATCGCCCAAAGATTCGCCGGTCGACGCCGATAGCGAGCCGGCGGCGGACGTTGCCGTGGCGGCGGACTTTGCCGTGGCGGCGGAGGACGAGGAGCCGTCCGCCCACGTGTGCGGCGTCTGCGGCCGCAGCTTCCCCCTCCTCAGCTCGCTCTCGCAACACATGAGGAGACACACCCGCGAGAAGCCCTACGAGTGCCCGTACTGCGAGCACCGGACGGCCCAGAAGGGCAGCCTGAAGGCCCACGTCAGGAGCCACAAGCTGGGCCTGCTCGGCCGCAGCCCGGGGCCCGAGGGCGCCACCACGGAGGGGGCCCCCGGGTGCGGCGAGGACGCCAGCGCCAGCGCCGGCGAGGTCGCCGACAGCTCCTCGGAGAAGGAGCACGGCGGCGTCGAGGGCGGGGCCAAGAAGAAGAAGAAGGTTCCCAAGAGGAAGGCGAGGCGGGGCGACGACGACGCGGAGGCGGCCGGGGAGGAGGAGTCGTCGGGCAGCAGCGGCGGCGGCGGCGCCAACGCGCCCGAAGAGGGCGCCGGGGTCGGGCCCTTCCCGTGCAGCGTGTGCAGCCAGGTGTTCCCCCAGGCGGCGCTGCTCAAGGCCCACGCCAAGAAGCACAAGGGCGCCCAGGACCACGGCTGCCGGATCTGCGGGCGGCGTTTCCGCCAGGCCTGGTTCCTCCAGAGCCACATGCGCATCCACCGCGCGACCAAGGCCCCGCTGAAGGGCGGCGGCGACGGGGCCACGCAGCCAGCCACCGTCAACGGGGCGCACCGGGACCCCGCCGCGCTGGCCAACGAGGAGTGCCTCTACGAGCTCTGCGCCGGCTGCGGCAACTTCTTCTACGACCGCCGGAGCCTGCAGGCCCACGAGAAGCTCCACAAGCCGGGCCACGGCCGCGGCCAGGCCCAGACCCCCCCCCAGCAGCAGCAGCCGGACAAACCCGTGGACCCGGAGGCGGTCGCGTCCAAGGAGGACTTCCTGAAGAGCCTGAACCTCCGCTGCGTCCGGTCCGAGGAGCCGGCGGCGGAGGAGAAGGAGCCGGCGGGGAGGATTATGGAGCTGGACCCCATATGCAGCTACCAGGCCTGGCAGATAGCCACCAAGGGCCGGCTGGTGGAGGTGACGGAGAGGGGCCTGGGCTGGGAGGAGCGGCTGGCGGACGCGGAGGTGGCGTACAACCGGGAGAAGGGCGAGTACGTGGCGCTGAAGGTGGACAAGAAGAGGAAGCAGGGCGACGCGCCCGCCGCACCCTTGAAGAAGAAGAAGGCCGGAGGGAGCCAGGAGCACCCGGCCATCAACGCCTTGAGCGGGAGCAACGGGGGTCACCACGGACAGACGGACCACACCCTGTTCAACGGCCTGGGCCACGCCTTTTATGTGGCGCTGCAGAAGAAGAAGCTGAAGGAAGAGGCCCAGGTTTCGGCCAAACAGAACAACAGCATCAGGAATCAAGGTCAGAAAGGTAAGATGTGTAAATCGCCTCCACTCTAATTCTTAATCCAATCTGTCTGTAGGGGATTATTGTTATGCAATGTTTTGTGATTAGACTAGACTATATTGGAACCAGGTTTGGATTTGTAGGTCAAGCTTGGGTTCATTGGTTTTGGCGCAACCGTGCTTCTCCTGAAACTGGTACTTTTAGTGTTCTTGGAAGGGTTGAGTAAGGGTGGTTCTATTGCTTCTGGGAACACATTGATGTTTTAATTCTACATGTTCTTAAAGGACAGAAATACATTTTATTACACCTGTTTTCAGGGATGCACATGCTGGGCTTCTAGGGAGAGGGACCGATGGCGGCAGTAGGTCTGCTGTGACTGAGCAGTCAGGCCTTTTACTGAATGTACTTTATGCCATAACCTGCTTTTATCGGCCCAAAGCCAAAACCACGCATTTGGCAACAGATCAAAACCTCTGTAAACATTGCTTTCATTTTGTATTCATTCTATTAATTAATATATTAATGAATTAATCGCTTTTTTTATTTTTATTATTATCATTATGGGTAATTATTTTTAATCGCATCCTTTGCAAAGCAGGAGAAATGGTTTTGTTCTGTAAAAATTCGGAGCATTGTGTGTAACAGACCAAACACGATGCAGGTTAGAGGGGTCTGTGCCCTAGGTCTATGCTAGTGGTCAACCTCATTGTTTCTTTGCGGTTCTTGTCCCACCTCCAGATAAGAAGCCTTTGTTCTGCCAGCACTGTGACTTCCACGCGGTGGACGCCAGCAGCCTCAGGTCTCACGTGTGTAAGCCGCGCCCGGACCAGCACAGCGCCCCCAAGGGCCTGGAGGACCACCTCCGGCAGAGCGGCTCCAAAGACTCTAAATACATGGACTACCTCAGGAACCGCAGTGCCCTGCTCAGCCAGCCCTACTGGAGCCCCTTCGCCAGCCTGCCCGGCCAGGACTGGACCGAGCTGGCCGTCAAAAAGGAGAAGAGCGAGGCGTCCGAGGGGGCGGCGGGGGAGGGGGGCACCGCCATCAAACCCGTCCCCATCGACGGCGCCAATCTAATCAACCTGTCCTCGCTTCCCGTCCCGGACCCCCCCGCCGCCGCCGCCGCCCCCGCCGCCGCCGCCGCCGACCCCGCGGGGGAGACCGGGGGTCTGGTACGCCACCAGTGCCCGTACTGCGCCCACACCACCAACTACCCGGAGGTGCTGTGGATCCACCAGCGCGTGGCCCACAGGGTGGACGGGGCCAGCTCCGTGGCCCCCCGCTGGGCCCCCTGCCTGGGCGGGTTCAAGGGCTCCAAGGCGGGCGCCGGCGGCCAGTGGAGACGCACCGGGCCCCCGCCTTTCCTGGAGGGCAAGGACTGCCCGGCGCTGCCCGCCCCCAGGACCCAGCGCACGCAGGCCCCGGAGGCCGCCGCCCCCGCCCCCGCCACCGCCAGCACCGCCACCACCGGGAGAGCTACCGGTAGAACTGCTACGATTGCCCCCGGTGGCACCGCCAGTAGCACCACTTCCACTAGCTCCGGTGCTCCCGGCTCTGGCAGGCGGTCGACGGGCAAAACTCAGCCGGGCAACCCCACGGCGGTCAAACAGAGAACGGCCCCGGCCCCGTCGAAGGACTCCAGGTCCTCGGACGGATCGCCTTCCTCCGGCAGGAAGATGGCGCTCCTGCCCCCGAAGAAGAAGTCGTCCAGCAGCGAGCGGAGCCAGAAGGGGGAGGAGCCAGGGCGGAGCAAGTCCTCCGCCGCCACCGCCGCCGCCGCCGCCGCCGCCGCCACCGTCGCCACGGCACAAGCCGGCTCCTCGTCCGGCAGTAGCGCCTACCCCGCTCACGGCGGCCCGGCCTTCCGGTCCACCGGCAGCCCCAAACACAGGGGCCACCGGGTCTCCGTGGAGGGCCGGCTGCTCCCCCAGGAGGGCCTGGGCTTCATGCTGGCCAGGAACCACGTCCACAGCCCCTCGCCCCATCGCAGCGGCGGAGGACACGCCCCCACGCGCGACGCCATGAACGCCGCCGCGGCCGCGTCAGCAGCGGCCGCTAAAGGTCGCGACCTCTGGTCGGCCATGAACATGTGGGGGTCCCAGCGAGACCGAGGGTACGCGGAGCCCCCGCTGTACGCTCAGGGGAAGAGCGAGGCGCAGCCGGAGACGCCCATGGACATCGATGTGTTGAGCCTGCTGAAGAGCTACAGCCCCCACGACCTGGCGGCGCTGTACCAGCACTGGGGCTTCGTGGACCCCCGGATCGACCCCCAAGGTGAGAGGAGAGGGTTCACTGACCGGGGGCTGCTTCAGAGACAGGGGGACTGAGCTGAGCTGTGTCTAACAGCCACCGCCGCCATTTTGGGAGCATAGGAGCATTTGCATGTTAGTCATTTTGTAGGTTGCAGTAGTTCTTTGGTCATTGTTTAGTACTAAATCGTGAGCTGATTTGTCATTAGTGTAAGACAGTTTTGTGTATAAATCTGCCACACTGTTTGTCATGATAGAAGATGCAGAACCAAGTTTTCATCAGCCTGAATTACAGCAAACTTTCCTTGATTTTAGTTTTTTTTACACAATTACACAAGCACCATTGACTGTGTTTGAGTTTGTATGTATTGATATAGTGGTCTGAATATAGACTGTAGCAACCTTTTGTTGTTGTCACGTGGCCCCAAAGGTCCAAGTATGATTATAATGTACCGTTCATAATTTGTGTCGGTTTTTTTGAGGAAATAGGAAAGAAATGATCCGGATTAATAATGATGGTTTCTCTGTTCCACAGCAATGTTACAGCTAAATGGACATTTTGTGAATGAAGTCCACTCTGCCTCTGAAGCTTCCAGACAAGTATGTATACTTTTGTTGTGATTACTGCTTTAGAAGTGATATGTTACATCTGGAATTTCCAACAAAAAACTGTTTTTCCCCGAATCTCATCCTATTAATCCCCTTTTCAAAATTAATTACATCAAAATTGCTTTCCCTCCTTCGTGATTATGTAAATCCACAATCGTGTGTGTTTGCTAGTGTGTATATGTGTGTGTGTGTGTATGTCTGAGTTTATGTTTGTGTGTGTGCGTGTGTGTGTGTGTTTATGTGTGTGTTTATGTGTGTGTGTGTGTGTGTGTGTGTGTGTGTTTATATATGTGTGTAAGTGTGTGTGTGTGTGTATGTGTGTGTCCTCCCATGTACTCGCATGTGCGTGTGTCAGCCTCCGCACCCTGGCTGTCTTTCTTTTCTCGCTCTGAGAGTGTCTGACAGGGTTGAGGCGAAGAAGTCAAAGACATAAAAAAAACACACCTCACCAACATGGCCGACTCCTGCCCCCTCGGGGTAAGATTCATCCGACGTCTCCATATGGCCTGTCACCGGCCTGTCAGTCAGGCCTTCCCCCAAAGCTACCTGCAGACCCGCTCAGCCCCGCTCAGCCCCCCTCTGCAACCTTTCACTCACAGCCCTTCAGGAATGGCAGGAAAACGTTTTCCCAAATACGATCGGGCGACCCTTTTTCTTATCGGCAACACGACGCCCACGATGTGTTAGCAACACTCGACGCACCGTTTCACAGGACGATCTGCAAACCGTTCAGACCCCCGAGTGGAGGAGGTGGCGTATGAGTAAGGGGTCCGCAGTCCGCCTCTACGCGTCCCCCGCTGAGCCCCAACGTCCAGACCCCTTAGCCGCTCCTTAACAACCTGTATCTGTGTCTTTGTATCTGCAAAGAGGGACAAAGAGAGTCTGCTACATAGCTGGGTAGTAAATAAACACAGTCGATACACAAGGTGCGCTATTCAGAAGGAGACACAGCGAGCCTTCCCGTTGTGGTGGAGGAGAGGCTGGGTGTAGTTCTTCCCTTTTGCATTCTGACCGGTGCTGCTGTGTCTCTTCCTGTCTGTTCCAGGTGAACAGCCACACCACTTCCTCCTCGGGGTCCCTCCAGAAAGGAACGTGAAGACACCCCCCCCCCCCCCGGCCCCCCAAAAGAAACGACACAAGCAACGACTACCAAACAAGAGGGCCTGCTGCTCGCCCAAGGATATGACAACAGCCACTACCTCTCATGGACTCAGGGGGGGGGAGGGAGGACTCAATCGATGCAAAACAAACTGACGTCTCCCCTTCACTGTTTACGAACAGCCAGCTGATTGACTTGAACCTGGAGGGAGATTTGTACGACGCTTTTTTGACATGTTTTCCGTCGCGCTTGGTAAGTTTTGGAGGCCAAATGGCAGTTGGTTCATTACAGAGCCCGTTGTTTGGTCTTCCCTTTCAGGGAGAAGGACTCAAGGAGTTGTAGTTGTGTAAAGAAGGCCCTTGTGGATTCTATGTGGAGTGGGTGGGCAAAAAGAACTACAATGATGGACTCCCTTTGCAGAAGACTCCCCAGGTGGCTGCGATTAGCCTCGATTGGAAGGCGTGGATATCCTCCCAAACGGTGTGCGCTTGTTGACGAGACAAATGACGAAACAAAGGTTGGAAGTTTTTGGTAATAATCCATTTTAAACATTAGTGTAAAACGATAGGGTTTGAAAAGATGTACCCGTGAGTTCTAGGCTGCTCTGTGACAATTCTTTGATTGTATATATCAAAACACTTTTCATTCTGAAAGTTATTTGGATGTTTTCAGTTAAATGTGAAATTTTTGTTTGCTTTAGGGTCAGTAAAGGATTGTCGAATGGGTCCAAATCTGTAAAATACAAAGTACAATCAAAACCTTTTTTACTTTATTTATAATTACTAAGACATTGACCTCAGATTAGACATTTGTAGTCTTCAGATCTTATTTGTAGACCAGGAGATTTAGAAATTCAAGATGAATTTAGTTAAATGTGTTTGAATGTTTCCATGTCAGTTGGCTGCACAGCTGGGCAGTTAGGTTAGTGTTGATACAAACCTTTATTGACAAAACGTCAACACAAACTACCAATGTTAAGTGGTTAGTCATTGACCCAAGGGCTAACTATGCCAACTGAAACCAAAACATGCGTCCTTTGAATGTGTTGCATTCAGACGTCCTAAAGCACTGAATCTGCTCTCTGATTGGTCCAGAGTTGCATAGTTTCAGCACTATGCATTGTGAGGCCAGTCATGGGAAAGGCTTGGCTTCTATCCTTCTGAAATATTTATCAAAAAAATGTTTTTACCACACGTAACCTTTATCAGCAACGACACTAAGTTCTGTTCTCCATACTAACAAGACTATTGGGTATTTTATTTTATCATAACACTTTGCATATCCCTTATAGACGATTTTGCCAGTACGTAACAAAGCCATACGAAGGGATGTTTCATTTTCAAGTATTTTCGAAGGTCGTCCACACAGGATTAGTGTCAGGGTAGTCAAGAGGTTTTAGTGCCTTGCCTAAGGGCACCTATGCAGTGTTTTGGCGTGACTGATGTCATGGCACAATCTGCTGTACATCTTACTCATGGACCTACTGTATCCTGTCAGACCTTCCTGGAGTCTAGCAGTTACCTTACCTTGGTTATGACTGTGCCCTTGAGCCAGTACTCAAACGATGGGACAGTGGAACATAGTTTAGTGAAATAGCTAAATACCGACTTCAAATTCATAGCTGATTTGCTCATGGGCTTCAGACATCCACCTCTCTGCTAGAGTTCATGACGGCTAATAAAACATTAAACTACAGCCATAACTGATTCCAAATCGTACCAATGCTGTTACATGTGTCAGATGTATGTTATGGTAGAACATAAAGGTCACGTGGCAAGACTTTGTTTGTTTAAACCGCGGGTTACGTCATTTTGATTCCCTTTTTTAAATTGTAAATAAATGGTGGCAACCGAAGTATTTGCACTATTTTAACATTGGTTCTGCGATGTAGCAATGTGATCCTATCATCACTTGACGACGACGCTAGAAAGGTTCCCAAATATTAAGCAATATCCACTGATGTGGCATTTATTAATAGGAATATATCTGCAGGTAAAATCGAATTTGTTGACTTTGTAAACCACTAGTTTTTGACTTGTTGATTTTCTTTTAGATTTCAGTTATATTTGTTTTATATGTATTTTGTTTGCAGATGTGCTTATTTGTGATTTAGTTTGACTTAAACCATGTTTTATTTACTTTATGACATATTCTGGTGTACCAGTCGTGTTAATGAAATGAAATAAGCCATGAACTGAAGCTTGGATTTTTTTGGAAAAATGCATTATTTATTAATAAAGTATTGGCTTAAGACTGTGTAATTAAAATATTTTGATAAATATGACAAAGGTTTTATCTCATTAACTACTCAGGAAGTTACTCGAATATGTATTTCTGTTTAAAGAATACAAGTAACCAACGTAAGGACAAAGGAGAACAGAGTAAAAAATGGTCAGTTAGATAAATGCAAATTTCATGTAACTTCCACCAGATGGCGAAGCAGCTTCCCTATTGAGAAGAAAATATCAGGCTTGTTCAAATGTCTATCTACACTACAGTACTCTTTCATAGCTTCACTAGTTATCAGAATTCAAAATAGACCCAATACAATTATATTTAGTGCATCAATTAATTATGAATCAATGGATTAACTAATCAAACAATTAAAAAGCAGCGTTTTAACATTAGTGTAATTCCCCGCAACTACCAATAGATGGTGCACCAAAGCAACAAATGGAAGGTGTTGCTCTGCCTGTCTGCCACCTCTCGGATTGTTGCGCCAATGTTGACTTGACCGGAAGGTAATTAGTCTACTCTATTTCATCACATGACGTATACTTCTGTTCTGAAACACGTGGTTGAACTTAACCGTAATAATTCAAGGCTTAGATGTCCGCCACAACGGTAGTTATATCCACTTGAATTAAAATAATGAATTTGTTTTTAAATGACCAGCTACAGAAATAGAGAGATGTATATGCATTTCGGATGCATCCACGGACATTCATGTCCAAAAGAAAAGCCTGTTCCGTACAACCGCGGGTGTGGTTGTCTGGACGTATCCATCAGACTTGGGGATGGTGGTGTTGTTGTTGGTGGTGGGGGGGGGGTCTTGCCTGGTATCCTGTCTGGAATGACAGCATCAGTTATCAGGCTGTAGAACATCCGAGATCAGCTAGTGGCCATGGCACTCGGTCTGCCCACCGGCCGCTGGGTACTGGCTGTAGATACTCTACTGTCACCAGGCTGGGAGCCCTTAGAAAGCACAGGCATATGCTGCCTGACAGGGAGAAGGCTAGCTGGTGTGTTGCTCACACACACACACACGCACGTACGTAAACAGACCTGACTGACTGGTGGGTGATCGGAGGGACAGACGTCAAGGGGAATGCTGTGTGTGTGTGTGTGTGTGTGTGTGTGTGTGTGTGTGTGTGTGTGTGTGTGTGTGTGTGTGTGTGTGTGTGTGTGTGTGTGTGTGTGTGTGTGTGTGTGTGTGTGTGTGTGTGTGTGTGTGTGTGTGTGTCATCTTAAAGCTGCTTTATCTCTTGGACCTGGATACCAAAGTAAACACACATTACACACATCTTCATTTCTTTGAATTCAACAACACATCTCCGATCAACTTTTCCATGAACATGTTATTGCCTCCTTTATTTTTATTAATTAAATCCATAATTGTTATTATATATATATAAAAAATATGTGTGTAAAAACTGAAGGGTGCATAAAGCACAAATCTAAATCCTAATACAACGCCATTGTTTTATCATCACGCTGACAAAAGGGCCATTTATTTTCAGTGTTTACCAGTTGGCTTACTAGTCCTAGCTAGCGCACCGCAGTGGCTTCTACCTGCTAACGCCCCAGCTAGGCGGTAATGAGCGGCCAGCAGGGTAACGTAGCGGCGGCTGTCAGAAGCAGGTGGACACCGCTGATAAGCGCTATGTGCTGCGCTATGAAGCTTTGGAAATATGACCCTGCTTCCCCCCCCCCACACACACACACACACACACACACACACACCCACAGGGAACAGGTTTGAATCTTTGCGGGCATTAGTGTTGTTTTTGGCCAAGCACGCACATAACGCATACAGACACACACCAACTAAATCGCCAGTAGATTTCCTTTTTTGGCCATTTGGTCTTGCATCTCACTCACTCACTCACTCACTCACTCACTCACTCACTCACTCACTCACTCACCATGGTTGATGTTGTCTATACAACTACAGGAGGGGGATAATATTGATGGAATAAAGATAATAGATTGTAATGGTAATTTTAGTTTTGTATTTCATTTCCTGAGCTCAGGGAATACAATTGGCAAATTATAATTAGCTGCCATTCTTGGCAAACAAACATCCATAATCAACAAGTGATTCTCAAACAGCAGTTGGTCCCAGTGGTTAGTGAGGTGTGTGTGTGTGTGTGAGAGAATGGGTCGGTGTGTGTAGGCATGTATTTGTGAATTTGTGGGTGTGTGTCCATGTGTTTTTGAATGTGTGTTTGAGTGCATTTGTGTGAAATTGTGCATGCAAGGGTCCAGGTGTTGAAAATCCCACTACTCTTATCATTAAAAAAAATATTGTATGCGATTTTAAGCAAACCTTTTCCTCCGTCTATGTAACTGCCAGGCAGTGTGTCCAAGCATATTCCATTGCAGCAACAAACTAGTGGCAACCTTACTTCAAATAGTTTGACATTATGTGACATAATGCTATGCAGAAAGCTCTGGGGTTTGTCAGTTTGTCAGTCCAAGCTCTCTGTTGAGCATCACAACTCCACATTCTGCCAAGCTAAGAAGATTAAACAAACACTCTCAGTCGTTCTTAGGGTCCAATATAAAAGTGTAGGGCCACATTTCCCCCCTCCCTCCAGCACACGAGTGCAGTACTCTAGACGGTGTTAACTGTGATCCACCAGTTTTACTTTGAGCTAAGTGTTCAAAATGTGTGGCCCTGCCATGACTCTGACCTTGTGGTGACATTCGGAGGAGTGCGTGCGAAAGGGTGACGAGGAAGCTAGCACGGGCGTGACAGTTAGCTATTTAGAAACAGAGAATTAAACTCTGTTTGGACCACGAGATAGAGTGTGGAAAGCGTGCCAGTGTGGAGGTATGTTATATAAGGCGTAAAAACTAAGACATATCCATCAAATTAACACATAAAAAAACCTTCGTAGTGTCCCCCGTCGCAGCCTAGCATAGCCGGCGGCTGCGGTGATTTATCAATGCTAAGCTAATAGCATCGATATGAATCTAACTCAAAATCAATATTTCATTACCAAATTGTTAGCGGGAATGAAGAAGGATGGCGCCAGGTGACACCACCTTTGGCGAGGGGAGAGAGGGGAGAGCGGAGAGGAGTTCAGGGTGTGGGCAGGGAGGCGACTGCTGGCTCAAACAGAAGGACGCGCGGAGGGCAAGCTATGTGCTAACTGCCTCTCTAACTGCTCACAGATCAGTTTGAATGTGTCCCATTTCAGGAGCTTCTTAAGGAGGAGTTCTTCCAAAGCCTCTCTCGCAAATAAAGTCGTAGCTATTTTTGTCAAAAACGACCTTAGGTTGTTTTTACCGTAATGGTTATGTCTATATGTATTAAAAAACTAGAGGCTACAGCGATACGGCATTGCTTCACTTTAAAAATAAAAGCACTTGAATGAGCAGTTTAGTTAAATGAAGCTTTCAAAAGTATAAGTCTGAATTGGCTTTACAAAGTTGATATTGAGCAGTGAAATAGACTGGATCTGTCTGGTTTAATATTTTTCATTCATGTAAAGTGATACCCGGGCAATTAATATTTGTGGATGGCAATCTGGGTGATGTGTGAGATCTACTTGGGTAATTGCTACGTCTCTCTCTCTATCTCTGTCAAACATTTCAAAGGCTACGGAAATATTCTGGAGTGTTTTCTTTTGTGTTACCCACAGAGGATTTTTCAAAACTATAACCGCAAACTAATACACAGAAAGTCTTTAGAAGATACAAATCATGGAGAGAGAGATTTTAGCGCCACAAAGATGACTTTCTAATGGTCGTTGCGAGTGAGATGAGATCAACTTGGGAAAGAAAACCCCCAGTCCAAAAATGAAATGTCAAGAAATGATCAAGCCAGTGTTGGGGCCGGGGCGTTGGAAGTGCATATTTCTAACATGGCATCATGAAAACAACTCTGGGAATCTCAAACCAGCTGGCTATGGAAATGTGTTGCCCTGACACGGTACAATATTGAATTACTGTCATATTGATTCTAAGCATGTTTTGTCTATTTCTCTTCCTTGCCTTTTTGATTCCCTGAACAGAAAATGGGCGGGCCGAAACATATCGACGCACAACAGAAGTGAGAAATGCAAAGATATTTCCAATTCGTACTGTAGTCACAATGTGTGTTAAACAGTGTGATCAAACTGATAAAAACATTGTTCTAATGCCTTTAAATATTGTCCAAACATCAACGTTAAACAAGGAAACAAATTGTGTGTTTACTGCAGTAGTAATTAGCCAATGGGCTGTTATTGCTGTTTAAGTCTTAGGTCTACTGATGAAGGCTGAGCTTAGTTGAGACGAACGGCCTGGGATATCTAATGCGACAAGCCATCATGACGAGCTATGACGCTACAGCTAGTTATTCTCAACACTATCCTCCACGGGGATGTGAGGGTTATCTATAGGTTGTCTATAGGGACTGGATGATGCTGAACCTGATTTATGCACACCTCAATCCAATGTGGGTGTGTGGGTTGGTCTGCGCATGTGCGGGTGGGTGTTCCTGTGTTTGGATTAGTGAAAGAGTGTGTGTTTGAGTGCGGTCTCCTCCATGGATGCGCTAGAGGAAGCCATATATATTTGATTTATATAGATAGTCACTCTTTAGGCGTCCTTGAGCGAGACGCCTTACTCCGATCTTAACGTTAAGCGCGCTTTACCCGAAGCTCACTTAAATTCAGAGACACAATGAAGTGCACTTAAAAATTAGGACACTTAACATGAAGCAACCTCAATGTAACTTTGAAAATGTTGTAAAGTATGCAAAGCCTCTAAAAATAGGCAAAAAATAAGCTAAGGCTAATAAAATAAGTTGTTCTCTGAGAAGAAGAGATACTGATGTGATGTCTCATCGATAACCACAAGAACGTGTGACAGTGACGTGTAGTTCACAGTTGCCTAGAAATGTAAAAGCATAATTACTCATATTTACCTTTGAGTTTTATTTTCTTTCAATGGTTATTTTTTTGAAAAAGATAGCGGATCTTAACTGAAGAACGACGTGTGTTTATTAGTCCTGTTGGATTACCTCACGCATTGGAAACTGTTTATTTTTATGCTGTTATTTGTAAGTGGAAGGGTGACCTGAGCTTCCTCTGAGCGACCCCCTCATCTCTCCTCCCCCCCCCCCCCCTTTAGCTCGCCCTATCGATCGCTCTGTTAATAGTCCCATTAAACCCCATTATACACCCCCCCCCCCCTAAAAAGCACACCAGATAGAGAGACACGAGGGTTGTAAAACCAGGAAGATTTACCTTCCAACCAGGATTGCCAGGACTGTGTGTGGGTGTGGGTGTGTGTGTTCATTCGTGGGTGTGCATTTTCCTTTTGAGGAGATAAGAGATAACCGTGCTTGCGTGTTTCTTTTAATAATTTTCTGCGAAGATACTTCTGAAAGATTCTGGTAGAATGAATGAGATTTGACTCTGATGTTTCTGTCCATGCCCATGAAGAAGCTAATTTAATAATAATCTGTAACTTACCACATTTTCATCAGGTCATGTCAGAACAAACTGCAAACATTTTGCTGGCTTACTTTCACACCTTCCTACCTACCTACCTACCTACCTACCTACCTACCTACCTACCTACCTACCTACCTACCTTAACCAGCCATCATGCACACACTCCACACACATGCACGCACGTACATTTAAGCAGCCTTCTACTTGCCCTGAGTCAGACTGATGGGTGAGGCTGCACACCTGTTGCTTGTTTAGCAATCAATGTGCTGAGGTTAAACCAGCCATCACCACACGCACTGAGGGAGAACTCCTGCATTGCAGAAAGGGTCATGAAACATTGCTTACCAACTTGAACAATCACTGGTTTTCCGAAAACCACTACCCTGCGTTCTTGTCTGGAGGAGCCCAGTAAAAGTCACCTGGGTGGAGTGGGGGAGCCACCGAGTTGGCGTGTAGCTTTGTCCTTGATATGCACATTCATACTCAACAGATTGAATTTGAATATTTACCGGATTATTATTCTATGAATATTTTCTATATCTGGATGAGGATATAGCTCAGGGTGAATGAACAAAAGGTGTTTATCAACAGCAACGCACCATGTCAGCCATTGTTCGACAGAGGAGGAAGTGGACGGAAACGTCAGTCGTCTGTCCAGGGTGTTTCTGTGGGGTCCGGAGGGACTCCAGCTCTTATTGGAGGACTGCTGTCTTATTAGTTCAACGATATAAGGCATGACAAAATGTCTGCACTCCCACTGGGCGTTTCTATATAGGGCAGAAGCTCTCTCTCTCTCTCTCTCTCTCAGTCTCACTCTCTTGCTGTGTGTCTGTCTCTGTTGGTTTCTGTCTTTCTGTCTTTTAGTATTTCTCTCTCTCACTCTCTGTCTCGTTCTCTGTTGGTTTCCGTCTTTCTCTGTCTATCGCTCTCATTTTCAGTCTCTCTCTCTTTCTTTATGTCTCTCTGTCTCCCCCATTTGAGTCTTTGTCTTTGAGTCTTTCTTTCTTTCTTTCTTTCTTTCTTTCTTTCTTTCTTTCTTTCTTTCTTTCTTTCTTTCTTTCTTTCTTTCTTTCTTTCTTTCTTTCTTTCTTTCTTTCTTTCTTTCTCTGTCTCTCTATCACAGTTTCTCTCTTTCTTTCTTTCTTTCTTTCAGTCTCTCTTTTTCAGTCTCTCTCTCTTTTACTTTATGTCTCTCTGTCTCCTCCCTTTGAGTCTTTGTCTTTGAGTCTCTCTTTCACTCTCTTTCTTTATTTCATTCTTTCAGTCTTTCTTCCTACCTTTCCTGTGGGCCGTCCATTAGAAAAGGCTTGTTGAACGTACCCTAAGAAAGGGACGCATATCCTGTCTGCTCATTAGACACGGTGGCAGGAAGTACAAGGACATTATAGATGTTATAGTAGAATATAGCCCTATGCATGAAAGAAAGGAAGGAAATCAAATACATTTTAGCGACATTCTGTCTCAAAGAAGGGCATTTTGAGAAGAAGGACATTTAGTATCCCTGAAATAAATCTTTAGGGACTGAGGTACAAAGGTGTACATGGTGATACACACACACACACACACGCAAACATGCATACGAGTCGGTGTGTGTGTGTGTGCGTGTCTTTTGAGGCACAGTCTGAAGTTTGAAATCTCATCTGGGAATAGTCTAATGTTTCATGTCTTTAGGACTGGGAGGACACCAATCAAGTACTGAAATAATCATCCTAATAATCCAACAAGTTTCTATAGAGCCAGAGAGCTTTCTGAAATTGAGACTATATTTCCCTTCAATTAATAACTTCTTGTCACAAAGCTATTACG
>NC_044069.1:8143820-8148820 GCF_902167405.1 Gadus morhua
TTATTAGTATTTGTATACTTCGTTAATTCAATGTTGTGATCAACGTTAATTAAGGTATAAACATAGATAAACAGAAATACATCAATAAGACTAACTATTAATTAATTAATGAATTAATAACAATGGTAAATGCAGTATTAGGCATTAACTAACAGTTTATTAACAGTAAGCGAATGTTCTAGTGGACTTTTCTAATGGGGTTTATGTTACCTTACCTCTATGGCAATGCTACATTATAAGGCTGATTACTGCATTAACTAATATTAATGGTTCATTAATGTAACCCTATTTGAATGTGTTACAGTTGACCTAAAAAATTGTAATTGTTCAAACTCAAAGACTAAATAAAAATGAAGTCGCAGAATTCACAGACCGAAGGCTGAATGTTAGAACAGCTTAATGAGGCAGATAATACTTACATTGGACAAAAACAGATGCAAATATTCTCAAATCTAGAGCACTATAGAACATGGTCATATAAAATTAAAATGAATATTTTGGTTCTAATTTTTTCTCTGACAGAATTGGTTCAATATATTTTAGTGGAGGCACTCAAATGTTTGTGTGCGTGAGGAAAAAAGTAAAACCAGGATGAGATCTAATAATTTACCCACATTGACGGGACAGTTAACATGTCCAAGAGGGGAGAGCTAAAGTAGGGCCTTCAGCCTTACCTTAGCTCTCCCTAGGTAGGTTTAGGAGCTAGCTTTAAGAGGAGGGGGAAGAGTAGGCACACTGCAACAACGAGAAACGCACGAGAGATTAGCCCTGAAGTATACACGATACCAAATGTAAAGAGACACCGACTACATGGCAACAAGAAGCTGAACAAGCTATAAACGCACGTCTTGCTAACCTAGATTATATCATTTTCCTCCTCCATAGCGCGTCCCCTGATAATTGCTCCAAAATCCATCTGAAGTGAGGAATGTGATCCGGCTGCATGAATAACGAGACGTTTTTGTGCACGCGAGCTACAAGAGCACTCGGCGGATTGAAGAATGGTCGCCTAATCCCCGCCAAATAGGCCAGACCTTTTAGAAAATGTTGTTTAGGCAACTTTTTAGTCACAGGAGTTTTATTTTAACCAACGCTTAATTCATTACAAGAAGAGAAACTAGAGCTCTCAGTGTGTGTTGTGTTTTTGTGTGAATTGAATTCTGTTGTTTCTCGGTCATTGCTACTGTAGGATTCTACTAGTGTTTATGGGTCTAACTAGGCCTGCTGACTACTAGGCTTTAAAGCAACTGCCACTCAAATTACTACACAAAGTCCTACAACACACATAACATATTATACATATGTAACTGATGCAACAACTAATCCCAAAAACCCAAAAGCAATTCAATTAGATTAGATTCCCCAGATGTCTTTACGTTTAAGTCTCACTAAAGCATCTCGTTATCTTCATGTCTTCCCCTCCTACTCCACCACAGCCTCCCGAGGTGAACCGGCCTAGCGAAGCTTTTTAGAAGTCCAATTGGATTTGGCTCCAATTCAAGTCGGCGCATGCGGGGGCTCCAAACCTTACAGTCCCCAAATACCTAATAAGCTCCCGTCTCAAAGCATACGTTAGGGCTTTTTTTATCTGTTGTTTTTGTGATATAGAACACAAAAACATCGCTGTCACGTCTGTGCTGATGCCGACCGGCAGGGCGGACGGTGATACCGTGTGCATGTTACCGTGTGTGTGTGTGTCTGAAGTGAGGAGTCATGGCGGTGTGTTGACAGCGCACCTCGAGGGCAACCGGGGCCGTCACATGGGAGACAAACAAAAGAAGGAAATGTCCGCCATATGCTAACTCGTTACTCGCTAGCACGTATTCTGTCACTCATTATATCTCCCTGCTATGGCGCCACATTATTTCCTCTCCGTTTCGTGTGGGTTCCCTTCCCTGGATGCGTTGACCTTTTAGGAATACATAAAAATATCGTATTTGTGCTTTTTTCCTTCGACACCGTAGGGTAAATCAACATGAGACGCGGGAGGGCTGAACACTTGTGATGACGATCTGTGGCGTCTCCCGTGATCGGAGAAGTCTCTTGATCCCTCAAGGCACTGTGTTGTCTTCAACGAGAAAACCAACAGGAATAAAGACAGGAGGCTGTGTGTGTGTGTGTGTGTGTGTGTGTGTGTGTGTGTGTGTGTGTGTGTGTGTGTGTGTGTGTGTGTGTGTGTGTGTGTGTGTGTGTGTGTGTGTGTGTGTGTGTGCATGCGTGTGTGTGTGTGTGTTAATGTTTGCGCCCGCCCGCGCGTTGTGTGTATGTGGGGGCACGAGGAGACACAAGTCAGATGAATGCTAGCCGACAGCGCTGTATGCTTTGAGAGATAGAAGGCCATCTGTCTCCACTAGTGCTTGTGGTTTCCCCCTCTATATCCTAAGTGAAAATCAAGTCCTTTCTATTCCTTCCTCACATGACTAGAGTTTAAAGAAGAGGGTGAATTGACAGACGAGGACATGTTTGAGAGATGTGCAGTGTAGAAACGCATTGTTTTTGTGCGTGTGGTGTAAAACCCCCGCTACAGTCGACCTTGTGTTTAGCGGTGTTTCTGCGTCGTGACCCAGAGATCCTCCCTCGCCTATTAAATGTGCCGCTGGAGAAGATGTACTTATGGTAGAAGTATGTTCCCGGGCATATTGGTGACACATGGCTCCCCTGTCTAATCAATGCGTCACATGCACGCGGGAACACATATGCTGATACACGTGCGTGTTGCCGACAATGCACAGCTGTGCTCACGAATGCAAAAGATACTCACTCGCACACACACACACGCACGCACACACACACACACACACACACACATACACATATACACACACACACACACACACACACACACACATACACACACACACACACACACACACACACACACACACACTAAGACAGACAGCTCGACAGACAGACGCACACACACAGACTCACCTACTTAAGAACAGTGAAGAAATCTGCCATGAAACTTAATCATAAAAAGGTCAGGTTGGCGCGTAAGAGGAACAGATTAAATTAGCATAGTATTAGATATGGAAAATGATTTCTGTCAAATCACACCAAGCACAATTATAATATGTTAATTACTTATTTCATTAAGGACGTTGATTGCGGTGCATGGATGAAGTCATGCGGGCGAAGACACCTGGAAGAAGGCGATGAAGCTTGAAACGGCTATCTCCTCCTCTTCCTCCTTTTCTTCTTGCTGCTCTCGCATAAAACGCTCCCTCGCTCGCCCCCTCGTTCACTCATCACGCCTTTTCTACATTTGTTCGCCGGCCGGCTATTCACTAATGCATTATTAATTGCCCAAACTCGGCCCCAAAAAAGAAAAGACCCAGAGTTATGTTTCACCAGAAACAGGAGAAAGTTCTGGAAGGTATAACTGTAAGTTCGGGCCGTAATAGAAACAGAAAATTCATTATCTGAAATCAATAGTCCGGCAACCTCCCTTAAAACTAATCTGGCCGCCATTTTGTCTCCCGGGTGATTGACAGCCCCTGTGTGACTGAAAGACGTTGGCGGAATGCGTGAAGTTCACTCAATGCCCGCGAAGCCTCTCTAAACGGGGGAGGGTTTTGTACAGTGACGGCCGTGGCGCCTGTCACGTCACCCCCGCTCTGACAAGTGGTAAATGGGACGGGATTAGCATAAGCCAATGAGAATGAGTGTATGTTTAGATCTCATTCGAAGTGGCATCTATGACATTGCCGTGCCAATTGAGCGGAAAATTCCATCTGTTGGCGTCGGACCCTTGGAGCAGTTTTGATTAAACTTCTAAAAGAGGGCAATTTGTCTGTAAATGCGCGCAGTGGAAAAGCTTTTCTCTCTCTTTTTGTGTGTGTGTAGTGATTACGGTACGATATGTGTATCTATTCATGAGTTGGGCTGTATTCTGAACTCCATCAGCACTCAAATTAGCCTTTCTTATCGAGTGTGAGACGGAGGATTAGTGCGTAATACAGTCCATCATTCTGAGGGGCAGACTTGAACGTCTAGTTGAATATTTGCAGGGTTATCAGCTGTCGCCTCAAATTGCTGGAAAGTTGATGAAGAGTTGTGTCCGCGGACTCCGTTATTCCAGATAACGGAGACGGTTTTCTTTGTCTGTCCTGCGGCCTGTAGCATTTGTGTTTCCTTCCTCGCCGTATGCAACACAGCGAGTTATGTCGTGTAGATGCGGTTTGAAGTAAGTAAGCAGTATATCATGCGAGGATGAATAATTAATTGAGTATGTTGCGTTTTCGCTTTAATCTCTCGATTTCGTCGACGTTTGCGTTTTATTATTTGCAGTATTTTCAAATAATAAAATAGAAATGTGGACAAACTGCGATTCAAACCCCCCCCTAAAGGCCCCACTCACACACACACACACACACACACACACACACAAACACACGCACACACACACACACACACACACACACAAACACACACACACACACACACACACCCACACAAAAACACACACGCATGTGGTTTTCAGACGTTGCTTTTTAAGAAGGTGGCAGATATGAAGTGAAAGTGTTTTCTCATAGTGTTTCTCTTGATCGTTGCTCTTACAACCGCTGGGGCAAATGACTACGAGAATGACCATAGTGTAGTAGTGTCTTTTACACTATTATCTCTCTCGTGTGTGTGCGTGTGCGTGTGTGTGTGTGTGTGTGTGCAAATGGCAATTTAATGCTCCACAGGAGATGTCATGGAATTAAATTAGAATAAGGGGATGCAAACAGGGAGGTTCCCTCTGGTGGGACACAGTGTTCAAACAAATTGTGTATATCTCTGCCTGTATATGTGTGTTTGTGTGTGTGTGTGTGTGTGTGTGTGTGTGTGCACGGCACGCGCAATGGAAAGTGTGCGTCTCTACGCGCACGTGCGCCTTATTGTTCCCCGTGTATCTGCAAAGTGTGTGTATGTGTGTGTGTGTGTGTGTGTGTGTGTGTGTGTGTGTGTGTGTGCCCTGTTGTATGATAAATGTGCTCTCCGCTATAATCTATGTG
>NC_044069.1:8153820-8171320 GCF_902167405.1 Gadus morhua
GGGTTCGACGGAGACCGCGCGAGGATTTGGCTCAGCCTGTTTAATACCCCTGTCGGCCGGGGTTCAAACAAACAATTCCTCAATAATTACACGTTGACTTTCCATCAGAGCCACGCAGGGAAGGTAGTGAACTTCAAATGGAAACTCAAGACATTGTTGGTTTAGGCACGACAGTGTTGATTCTCCTGGAGTATTTCACTTCAATAACCCAATTTATTTTTATATATATATATATATTTATAAATAATAAAAAAAAAATGGGGGAACTTTGAAGGGAAATACATAAAACTGGTGTGCTTAAAGCTCTCCTGAGTACTTAAACATGTCAAATATAAACACCTTATACCTTTTCTGATTAAAAAATGTCCACCCACCCAATTATTTTTGCAGCAAATTCCTCCTTACTTAGTTCTGTCTTAATAACGACACTCTCTGAGACCTATGCACCCCCCTCCATCCATAACCCTAACCCCTAACACCTATATTTCTACGTTATTGTAGCCGGTCTAAACCAGTTGACCGGGTATTCGAGCAAACGTTTCCCTAAGGAATCCCTACGGATCCTAGCGGTCAGACTTGTCACGTTTGCCAACAGAATTCAAGATAAATTCCCAGTCCAAAAAAAGGAAACATTTCCTTTTATTAACATTTCCATTGTGTCTAACCACTAGATGTCACAGCAGGGGTCTGCGGTCCCTCCATGCCCTTAAGAGCAGTAGCTGTCATCCCACGCGAGGGTCCTGAACCCAGAGGCCGTCAATGCCCTGCCTGGCTCTAACTAGCTCTACTCAATGCAAACATGGGAGGCCATTTGTACTGAATTTGGGGCCGTCTAAGGGGTCATAAAAAAAAGCAGCATCCCGATGAAGCATAGAACCACTGTCTTGGTTCAGGGCCCTTTCTCAACCGAACACCCACCAAGAAGTTGGTTTTGATGGACTTTCGATTTTAATACTTTTAGATTATTTTGGGGTTTGTGAAGCATAACTCATTTTGGTGTTAATTATCATATTTTCAGCCTATTCACGTTTCTTTTTTTTGGAGTGACTGGTTGGAGAGAATGGTTAGCCTTCTGTCGCTATGCTTTAGTTGATGCATGTGTGATTTAGCTAGCAATAATTATCCTGTTGCTAATTGGAATGCCTTCAGAAATGCCTCTGGTAAGCTCATAAAATGTATTGTTTTGATTCCTAGTGAATTTAACTTTCAATTTGCTCCGCCATATTAATTTAGAGTCATGGGAGATGGAATTTATTGTTAACTTGTTCCCAGTGAGCCGGTATTCAGCATTGCTTTCATCGCCATTTCAAAATGATGTACCGTTAACATTGTTTGATGCTAAGCTACTTAATATAACCTCTGCCATACAAAACAAAAACAGATTTAAGAGTGAAAGACTGAACTAAGAAGAAACGTCTGACAATACATACAAAAAAAGAGCGAATTATATGGAAAATTTAATAAAGTCAAACAGAACCAGGCTGAAAATTGATTTCAAGTTCTGTCAGTGACAGAAAAACAACCCCCTCACACACACACACACACACACACACACACGCGCGCGCACACACACACACACACACACACACACACACACACACACACACACACACACACACACACACACACAACATAAAACAAACCCAACTCACAAGAAATGCCTGCGAGAAAACAAAAAAATCCGTACCATTAAAAATATAATAGGATTATCGTTTCTGTTTGTTTGTCACGGTGGATCAAGAAAATTAGAGTTAAGAGAACAGCTCAGAGCCACATTGTTATCGCCACTTCAGAAGAAAAAACCCAGCTGCAATCATTTGCATATTTGTTTATTGCTTTGAAATTCACCTTATTAATTAAGGCCAAGTGTAACAATGCAAAAAGTTCCCGTCGCTACGGTGATGCTGGATCACCATATGGTGGGAAGCCTACACGACAACAAAGATGGCGGAGGTGTTTCGGAGATGAGTGAGTGGGAGGGGTGGAGTAACTGCCATGAGGGCTAGTAGTCACTCAGACTTTGTGGTAGGGCCTACGAGCTACCGGTTGTTTTGAATGGAAGACAACAGAACAACCAGGAGTGTTGTTACGAGAAGGCTTTCGGAGAGTAAGGCGTTGCAGTGTTCGCAGTGCCACCTTGGTGTCTTCAGTGTTAAGGTACGGCCACACCAACCGCGTTTCTCGCGTTTGGGGCATCGAAAATCGTAATTTTTGCATAGGGAACCATTGGTATAGACACAAGTGTTGAAGCGTCGCGTTAAGGAACGGCCACACCAACCGCGTTACTCGCGTTTGGGGCGTCGTGTTAGGGGCGTTAGACGCGGCAGACGCACGTAAACGCAGTAACGCGCCCAATGCACCAACGCCCGGAGTTCAAAAAATGTAACTTTCAACGCTCCAACGCGTGACGCTTAAGCCGCGAACACACCAAGCGCGTACCTCGCGTACCATGTACGCGCGTAACGCAGCTAAAATGTTGCTTGACCATTTTGTGTCAAAAATGGTCAGATACGCGCGTAACGCGCGTAGATGAGACCGCCCAACCCCCCCCCCCCCCAGCCTGTGGCTGCGCTGGATTTAGGAGTCCGATGTAGGAAACCCAAACGCCGCCGTGTTTGGGTGATAGAGCTTAGATCGGGTTAGATTAAATAATCTCGGATATAAATAACAATAATCGGCTTAAATAACTTCACACGGTGTGTCTGGTGTGTTTCCAGCATTCGTAGTGTTGATCAGCAGATATATAGTCCGCCAAGACGTTGAGGTTGCTTAGTAACCAGAGACTCTGTCCATGCAAGTGAACGGAGCGTTCCCTCTTCGTCATAACTATCAAACCAAACATCCTTCACATTCACCGAGCGAACCTTATGAAAGTAAAATGCACATTTCTCGCTAAAAATGTTTCCATAAAAGCATTTAATGGCGTAACTATGTTACTATTTCCACACAGAATAAAGAAAGATGTCGGCCGTATGCTTCTGTCCAAGCTCACTACTCTCTGCCAGTGACGTCAGGTCAAGCTCAACGCTGATTGGCTATTGCGGCGCGTATGAGCGTAAAAAGTTAAATTTTTTGAACTCCTCGTACGCGCGTATATGTACGCGCGTATATATACGCGCGTATATATACGCGCCTCATACGCGCCTAACGCGAGTAAAATGTTGCTTATACGCGTGTAACGCGTGTACGCGTCTCATACGCGCGTAAACCAATGGTTCCCTATGGAAAAATTGCCGATTTTATACGCGTGATACGCGGGTAACGCTTTTGGTGTGGCCGTACCTTTAGCCGCGATAGCCGATCAACGTGGAGCTTGACCTGACGTCACTGGCAGAGAGAAGTGACGCTTACACAGAAGCATCTGGCGGACATCTTTCTTTATTCTGGGTGGAAATAGTAACATAGTTACGCCATTAAATGCGTTTATGTAAACATTTTTAGCGAGAAATGTGCATTTTACTTTCATAATGTTCGCTCGGTGAATGTGAAGGATGTTTGGTTTGATAGTTATGACGAAGAGGGAACGCTCCATTCACTTGCATGGCCAGCGTCTCTGGTTGCTAAGCAACCTCAACGTCTTGGCGGATTATATCTCTGCTGATCAACACTACGAATGTATGAAACACACCATGGGAAGTTATTTAACCCGATTATTGTTATTTATATCCGAGATTATTCAATCTAACCCGATCTAAGCTCTATCATGTACCCAAACACGGCGGCGTTTGGGTTTCCTACCTCGGACTCCTAAATCCTGGCGCGTTAAGCGCGTTGAACCATTTTTGTGACACACAATGATCAAGCGTCAAGTTAAGCCCAGTTCAGACCAAAGATTCACCTTGCAACGGCTTGCAACGGCTTGCAACGAGACAGTTTTAGAACGTCGCAGGGGCGGTGTGAACGGGTCGTTGCAAGCCGTTGCAAGCCGTTGCAAGGCGTCGCAAGGCGTTGCAAGGAGTCGCCAGAGATTGAACATGTCAAATCGCAAGGTCCAGTTTTAGAACGCGGCGATTTAACTATTCCTCTTCAGCCAATCACAGCACAGAACAACTTGTACGTCACGGCCTTACTCCGTCCCGGTACCGTACTGTCGTATTTTGTTGATGTATTTGCACTTTTAATCTTGCTGAATTCTACGACGAATAATTGTGTCCAAATACAGATATGAGGACGACAAATGACCTGAAAAGATTTGGTTGAGGTTTGTCTAATTTTTCCTGCATTTACAGTGTGGGCGCAGAATTCGACGTGCGCTAGATTTATTGTGGCATCGTTGATTGCGACCTGCGTTGCTTGTGGACTCTGTGATGATCGCAGACACAAATAATTGTGTCCAAATACAGATATGAGGACGACAAATGACCTCAAACACTTGGTTGGGGTTTGACTCATTTTCCCCGCATTTACAGTGTGGTCGCAGATTTCGACGGTCTGCTGTCATGAATTGTGACCCATCGGGGATTGCGACCTGCTGCTTGTGGACTCTGTGATGATCGCAGACATGAATAATTGTGTGCACATACAGATATGAGGACGACAAATGACCGGAAAATGCATTGTATCCAACAACGGGTAATCTAAACTAACTGTAAGCTCCAGCTATTTACTCCAATGCAGATGTAGTGGAGAATGACAAGACATAGTAACTCTAGCCTACTCTCAAGTAAAATAAAAATGAAACTAATTGCAAACCTAACTAATCGCAAACCTAACTAATCTAACCTAACCTACGCAAATGATGATGTTGCGGCTCTCAGCATGTGCCAGAGCGTTCACAGTTGCTATGGAAACCACCTAGCGTCGCAGCCCGTTGCAGCGCGTTGCAGCCAGTGTGAACTGCCCAGTTTTAGAACGTCGCAGCCCGTCTCGTTGCAAGGCGTTGCAAGGAGTTGCAAGTTGCAAGCAGTTGCAAGGTGAATCTTTGGTCTGAACTGGTTTTTAGGCGCGTTATGCGCGTTTTTTAACCTGAAAAAACGCGTGCAGTGTGGCCTTAGCTTAACTGCTTACGTTTTATTTGGTGAAAAAACTGCAGCGTAGTAACCCCTTATGAGTTTTTTCAATAAAAAACGACAGTGTTACCCCTTATATTTAATTTGTTAAAAAAGACAGTGTTACCCCTTATGTTTTATTTTATAAAAGAAATACAGTGTTACCCCTTGTGTTTTATTTGGTAAAAAAAGACAGTTACCCCTTATGTTTTATTTTATTAAAAAATACAGTGTCACCCCTTGTCTTTTTTCCATGACGACCAAAGAAAACCGACAGTGTTACCCTTATGGTTTTTTATACGTTATGTTTTATTTTATTAAAAATGACAGCGTTACCTTTTATCTTTTTTGCAATGATGACCAAAAAAACGACAGTGTTACCCCTTACGTTTTATTTGGTAAAAAAACGACAGTGTTACCCCTTATATTTGATTTGATTTAAAATGACAGTGTTACCCCATATCTTTTCCATAACGACCAAAAAGACCGACAGTGTAACTCCTTGTGTTTTATTTGGTGAAAAAACTGCAGTGTTACCCCTTATGGGTTTTTTCATGACGACCAATAAAAGAACGACACTGTTGCACCTTATGGTTTATTTGGTAAAAACATGACAGTGTTATCCCTTATCTTTTATCCATGACGACCAAAGAAAACCGACAGTGTCACCCTTATTGTTTTTTATACAACGTTATGTTTTATTAGATTAATAAGGAAAGTGTTACCCAGTATGTTTTTTTTCACGTCGACCAATAAAAAATTACACTGTTACCCCTTATGTTTTTTTTCGTGACGAACAAAAAGAACAACACTGTTACCCCTTATGATATTTTTTTGACGACCGATAAAAAACGACGAGTGTTACCGACCAATCCACGACGACAAAAAAACAACAACAGTGTGACCCCTTATGTTTTATTTTATAAAAAGACAGTGTCACCCCTTATGTTTTTTTCCTGACGAGCGATACAAAACAACAGTGTTACCCCTTATGTTTTATTTGGTTAAAAAATGACAGTGTCACCCCTTATCTTTTTCCATGACGACCAAAGAAAACCAACAGTGTTACCCTTATGATTCTTTATACAACGTTATGTTTTATTTGATTAAAAATGACAGTGTTACCCTTTATCTTTTTTTCAATGATGACCAAAAAAACCACAGTGTTACCCTTATGCTTTTTTCCATGACGACCAATAAAAAATAGAGACAGTGTTACACTTTATGTTTAATTTGGTAAAAGAAAATACACTGCTACCCCTTAAAACGACAGTGTTACCCTCATGGTTTTTTATACAACGTTATGTTTTATTTGATTAATAATGACAGTGTTACCCCTTATGTTTTTTTTTCTGACGACCAATAAAAAATAAGAGTGTTACCGACCAATCCATGATGACCAAAAAAACAACAACAAAACCTTATGTTTTATTTTATTAAAAAAGACAGTGTTACCATTTTTGTTTTTTTCCTGACGAGCGATACAAACCGACAGTGTTACCCTTTATGTTTCTTTCCATGATGACTAATAAAAAACGACAGTGTTACCCCTTATGTTTTATTTGGTTAAAAAATGATAGTGTCACCCATTATCTTTTTTCATGGCGACAAAAGAAAACCGACAGTGTTACCCTTATGGTTTTTTATACAACGTTATGTTTTATTTGATCAAAAATGACAGTGTTACCCTTTATCTTTTTTTCAATGATGACCAATAGAAAACGATAGTGTTACCCTTATGCTTTTTCCATGACGACCAATAAAAAACGACAGTGTAACCCCTTATGTTTTTCTTCGGGACGACCAATACAAGACGACAGTTTTACCCCTTATGCCTTTTTCGATGACGACCAATAAAAAACGACAGTGTTTCACTTTATGTTTAATTTTGTAAAAAAAACAACACTATTACCCCTCATGTTTTTTTTCGTGACAACCAAAAAGAACGACCGTAACGACCAAAAAAAACGACAGTGTTACCGACCAATCCATGGCAACCAAAAGAACGACAACAGTGTTACCCCTTATGTTTTATTTTATTAAAAAAGACAGTGTTACCACTTTTGTTTTTTTCTTGACGACCGAAACAAAACGACAGTGTTACCCCTTATGTTTTATTTGGTAAAAAAATGACAGTGTTACCACTTATCTTTTTTTCAATGATGAAAATAAGAAATGTATTACCCCATATTTCTTTTTACATGTCGATGAAAATCGACCGTGTTATCTCTTTTGTTTTTTCCATGACGACCTAAAAAAAAGACAGTGTTCCCCCTTATGTTTTTTTTTCCGACGACCAATAAAAGACGACAGTGTTACCCTTTATGTTTCTTTCCATGATGACCAAAAAAAACCCAGTGTATTACCCTTTATGTTTTTTTTTCGGGGCGACCAATAAAAGACGACAGTGTTAACCATTTTTTTTTTTTTCGGGATGACCAAAAAATACCGACAGTGTTACCCCTTATGTTTTTTTTCGGGCCGACCAATAAAAGACGACAGTGTTCCCCCTTATGTTTTTTTTTCTGACGACCAATAAAAGACGACAGTGTTACCCCTTATGTTTCTTTCCATGATGACAAAAAAAAAGACAGTGTCACCCCTTATGTTTTTTTTTCGGGACGACCAAAGAATACCGACAGTGTTACCCCATATGTTTTTTTTCGGGACAACCAATAAAAGACGACAGTGTTACCCTTTATGTTGTTTTTTTTGACAACCAATAAAAGACGACAGTTTCACCCCTTATGTTTTTTTTCGGGACGACCAATAAAAGACGACTGTTTTCCCCCTTATGTTTTATTTGATAGTCGTACCCCTTATCTGTTTTGTATGACAACCAAAGAAAACCAACAGTGTTACAGCATATGTTTTTTTTAATCACAAGCAATATAAAAAGTTATAAAAAGTTTTATTTGGTAAATAAACAACAGTGTTACCCTTATGTTTATTTCCATGATGACCAAAGAAGAATGACAGTGTTACCCCTTGTTCTTTTTTTCAATGATGGCCAATAAAAGAAGACAGTGTTACCCCTTATGTTTTTTTTTCGGGACGACCAATACAAAACGTCAGTGTTACGCCTTATGGTTTTATTTTTGTACCTTTTGTTTGATTGTCTGTACTGTCTGTATGTGTTCCTTTCTTATTTGTAAAGCGTCTTTGAGTACTTAGAAAAGCGCCATAAAAAACGGATCAATTATTATTATTATTATGCTTTTTTCCATGACGACCAAAAATACGATAGTGAAACCCCTTATGTTTTTTTCCATGACGACCAATAAAAAACAACGGTGTTACCCCTTATGTTTTTTATCGGGACGACCAATAAAAGACGACATTGTTACCCCTTATACATTTTTTCTGCCGACCAATAAAAGACGACAGTGTTACCCCTCATGTTTCTTTCCATGCTGACCAAAAAAAAGACAGTGTTACACCATATGTTTTTCTCCATCACGAGCAATATAAAAAGTTATAAAATGTTTTATTTGGTAAAAAAACAACAGTGTTACCCCTTATGTTTTTTTTCATGACGACCAATAGAAAATAACAGTGTTACCCCCTATGTTCCTTTTTCATGACGACCAAAAAAAACCAACAGTGTTACCCCTTATGTTTTTTTTCATGACGACCAATAAAAAACAACAGTGTTACCCCTTATGTTTTTTTTTCATGACGACCAATAAAAAACAACAGTGTTACCCCTTGTGTTTTTTTTTATGACGACGAATGAATAACAACAGTGTTACCCCTTATGTTTTTTTTCATGCCGACCAATAAAAAACAACAGTGTTACCCCTTATGTTTTTTTTCATGACGACCAATAAAAAACGACAGTGTTACCCCTTATGTTTTTCTTCATGACGACCAATAAAAAACAACAGTGTTACCCCTAATGTTTTTTTTCATGCCGACCAAAAAAAAACAACAGTGTTACCCCTTATGTTTTTTTTCATGACGACCAATAAAAAACAACAGTGTTACCCCTTATGTTTTTTTTTCATGACGACCAATAAAAAACAACAGTGTTACCCCTTGTGTTTTTTTTTATGACGACGAATGAAAAACAACAGTGTTACCCCTTATGTTTTTTTTCATGCCGACCAATAAAAAACAACAGTGTTACCCCTTATGTTTTTTTTCATGAAGACCAATAAAAAACGACAGTGTTACCCCTTATGTTTTTCTTCATGACGACCAATAAAAAACAACATAAAAAAAAAAAAAAACCCTTATGTTTTTTTTTTCATGACAACCAATAAAAAACGACAGTGTTACCCCTTATGTTTTTTTTCATGACGACAAATAAAAAACAACAGTGTTCCCCCTTATGTTTTTTTTCATGCCGACCAATAAAAAACAACAGTGTTACCCCTTATGTTTTTTTTCATGACGACCAATAAAAAACGACAGTGTTACCCCCCAATGTTTTTTTCATGACGACCAATAAAAAAAGACAGTGTTACCCCATATGTTTTTTTTCATGACGACCAATAAAAAACGACAGTGTTACCCCTTATGTTTTTTTTCATGACGACCAATGAAAAACAACAGTGTTACCCCTTATGTTTTTTTTCATGCCGACCAATAAAAAACGACAGTGTTACCCCTTATGTTTTTTTTCATGACGACCAATGAAAAACGACAGTGTTACCCCTTATGTTTTTTTTCATGACGACCAATAAAAAACGACATAGTTACCCCTTATGTTTTTTTTCATGACGACCAATAAAAAACGACACTGTTACCCCCTATGTTTTTTTTCATGACGACCAATAAAAAACGACAGTTACCCCTCATGTTTTTTTCATGTTGACCAATAAAATACTACAGTTTCATCCCTGTCGACGATTTTGCGGGGATTCGAACCTGAGCTGTTTAGAGTGTTAACCTCCAAAGTTAACAATGCACCAACAAGACAGCGGAAACAATCATCACAAAGGTTGTAGTTGACTTTATAATTCGCATGAAATAGAGATAAGAGTCTTAGAACAGAAGTCATCAACCGGACTTGAACCCCGGTCTCCAGGGGGTTAGCTCACAGCTCTCTCCACTTCCCACTGAGAATTGTATTAGAATTATGTCTGAGGTTATATATGACAGTGGAAAAGACATGAAAGCATTACGTTTCAATTTAAAGATATTGTGTTTTCCACATAAATTGAGCCACGGTATTCAGTGGGTTAGGCAGAGTGCACTCAACTGCACCACTGAGGCGATGACAATACACAATAATCAATCATCAATAAAGAGGATCTACATGACATTAAAATGTATGTGTATGTTTCGATTATTTCCCTTATGTTTTTTTTTCATGACAACCAATAAAAAACGACAGTGTTACCCCTTATGTTTTTGTTTATGACGACGAATGAAAAACAACAGTGTTACCCCTGATGTTTTTTTTCATGCCGACCAATAAAAAACAACAGTGTTACCCCTTATGTTTTTTTTCATGACGACCAAAAAAAAACGACAGTGTTACCCCCCAATGTTTTTTTCATGACGACCAATAAAAAAAGACAGTGTTTCCCCTTATGTTTTTTTTCATGACGACCAATAAAAAATAACAGTGTTACCCCTTATGTTTTTTCTTCATTACGACCAATAAAAAACAACACTGTTACCCCTTATGTTTTTTTTCATGCCGACCAATAAAAAACAACAGTGTTTGCCCCTAATGTTTTTTTCATGACGACCAATAAAAAACGAAAGTGTTACCCCTTATGTTTTTTTTCATGACGACCAATAAAAAACGACAGTGTTACCCCTTATGTTTTTTTCATTACGACCAATAAAAAACGACAATGTTACCCCTTATGTTTTTTTTCATGACGACCAATAAAAGACGACAGTGTTACCCCGTATGTTTTTTTTCATGACGACCAATAAAAAACGACAGTGTTAACCCCTATGTTTTTTTTCATTACGACCAATAAAAAACGACACTGTTACCCCCTATGTTTTTTTTCATGACGACCAATAAAAAACGACAGTTACCCCTCATGTTTTTTCCATGTTGACCAATAAAAAACAACAGTGTTACCCCTTATGTTTTTTTTCATGCCGACCAATGAAAAACAACAGTGTTACCCCTTATGTTTTTTTTCATGACGACCAATAAAAAACGACAGTGTTACCACCTAATGTTTTTTTTCATGACGACTAATAAAAAACGACAGTGTTACCCCTTATGTTTTTTTTCATGACGACCAATAAAAAACGACAGTGTTACCCCTTATGTTTTTTTTCATGACGACCAATAAAAAATAACAGTGTTACCCCTTATTTTTTTTTTTCATGACGACCAATAAAAAACAACAGTGTTACCCCTTGTGTTTTGTTTATGACGACGAATGAAAAACAACAGTGTTACCCCTTATGTTTTTTCCCATGCCGACCAATAAAAAACAACAGTGTTACCCCTTATGTTTTTTTCATGACGACCAATAAAAAACGACAGTGTTACCCCCTATGTTTTTTTTCATGACGACCAATAAAAAACGACACTGTTACCCCCTATGTTTTTTTTCACGACGACCAATAAAAAACGACAGTTACCCCTCATGTTTTTTCCATGTTGACCAATAAAAAACAACAGTGTTACCCCTTATGTTTTTTTTCATGACGACCAATAAAAAACAACAGTGTTACCCCTTATTTTTTTTTTCATGACGACCAATAAAAAATAACAGTGTTACCCCTTATGTTTTTTTTCATGACGACCAATAAAAAACAACAGTGTTACCCCTTATGTTTTTTTTTATGACGACGAATGAAAAACAACAGTGTTATCCCTTATGTTTTTTTTCGTGCCGACCAATAAAAAACAACAGTGTTACCCCCTAATGTTTTTTTTCATGACGACCAATAAAAAACGACAGTGTTACCCCTTATGTTTTTTTTCATGACGACCAATAAAAAACGACTGCGTTACCCCTTATGTTTTTTTTCATTACGACCAATGAAAAATAACAGTGTTACCCCTTATGTTTTTTTTTCATTACGACCAATAAAAAACAACAGTGTTACCCCTTATGTTTTTTTTCATGCCGACCAATAAAAAACAACAGTTTTACCCCTTATGTTCTTTTTCATGACGACCAATAAAAAACGACAATGTTACCCCTTATGTTTTTTTTCATGACGACCAATAAAAAACGACAGTGTTACCCCTTATGTTTTTTTTCATGACGACCAATAAAAAACGACAGTGTTACCCCTTATGTTTTTTTTCATGACGACCAATAAAAAATAACAGTGTTACCCCTTTTTTTTTTTTTTCATGACGACCAATAAAAAACAACAGTGTTACCCCTTGTGTTTTGTTTATGACGACGAATGAAAAACAACAGTGTTACCCCTTATGTTTTTTCCCATGCCGACCAATAAAAAACAACAGTGTTACCCCTTATGTTTTGTTTCATGACGACCAATAAAAAACGACAGTGTTACCCCCTATGTTTTTTTTCATTACGACCAATAAAAAACGACACTGTTACCCCCTATGTTTTTTTTCATGACGACCAATAAAAAACGACAGTTACCCCTCATGTTTTTTCCATGTTGACCAATAAAAAACAACAGTGTTACCCCTTATGTTTTTTTTCATGACGACCAATAAAAAACAACAGTGGTACCCCTTGTGTTTTTTTTCATGACGACCAATGAAAAACAACAGTGTTACCCCTTATGTTTTTTTTCATGACGACCAATAAAAAACGACAGTGTTACCCCCGTCGTCAGCACGATGTTTTTTTTCGTGCTGACCAATAAAAAACAACAGTGTTACCCCTTATGTTTTTTTTCATGCCGACCAATGAAAAACAACAGTGTTACCCCTTATGTTTTTTTTCATGACGACCAATAAAAAACAACAGTGTTACCCCCTAATGTTTTTTTTCATGACGACCAATAATAAACGACAGTGTTACCCCTTATGTTTTTTTTCATGACGACCAATAAAAAACGACAGTGTTGCCCCTTGTGTTTTGTTTATGACGACGAATGAAAAACAACAGTGTTACCCCTTATGTTTTTTTTCATGACGACCAATAAAAAACAACAGTGTTACCCCTTGTGTTTTGTTTATGACGACGAATGAAAAACAACAGTGTTACCCCTTATGTTTTTTCCCATGCCGACCAATAAAAAACAACAGTGTTACCCCTTATGTTTTTTTTCATGACGACCAGTAAAAAACGACAGTGTTACCCCCTATGTTTTTTTTCATTACGACCAATAAAAAACGACACTGTTACCCCTTGTGTTTTGTTTATGACGACGAATGAAAAACAACAGTGTTACCCCTTATGTTTTTTCCCATGCCGACCAATAAAAAACAACAGTGTTACCCCTTATGTTTTTTTTCATGACGACCAGTAAAAAACGACAGTGTTACCCCCTATGTTTTTTTTCATTACGACCAATAAAAAACGACACTGTTACCCCTTGTGTTTTGTTTATGACGACGAATGAAAAACAACAGTGTTACCCCTTATGTTTTTTCCCATGCCGACCAATAAAAAACAACAGTGTTACCCCTTATGTTTTTTTTCATGACGACCAATAAAAAACGACAGTGTTACCCCCTATGTTTTTTTTCATTACGACCAATAAAAAACGACACTGTTACCCCCTATGTTTTTTTTCATGACGACCAATAAAAAACGACAGTTACCCCTCATGTTTTTTCCATGTTGACCAATAAAAAACAACAGTGTTACCCCTTATGTTTTTTTTCATGACGACCAATAAAAAACAACAGTGTTACCCCTTGTGTTTTTTTTCATGACGACCAATGAAAAACAACAGTGTTACCCCTTATGTTTTTTTTCATGACGACCAATAAAAAACGACAGTGTTACCCCCGTCGTCAGCACGATGTTTTTTTTCGTGCTGACCAATAAAAAACAACAGTGTTACCCCTTATGTTTTTTTTCATGCCGACCAATGAAAAACAACAGTGTTACCCCTTATGTTTTTTTTCATGACGACCAATAAAAAACAACAGTGTTACCCCCTAATGTTTTTTTTCATGACGACCAATAAAAAACGACAGTGTTACCCCTTATGTTTTTTTTCATGACGAGCAATAAAAAACGACAGTGTTACCCCTTATGTTTTTTTTCATGACGAGCAATAAAAAACGACAGTGTTACCCCTTATGTTTTTTTTCATGACGACCAATAAAAAACGACAGTGTTACCCCTTATGTTTTTTTTCATGACGACCAATAAAAAACAACAGTGTTACCCCTTATGTTTTTTTTTCATGACGACCAATAAAAAACAACAGTGTTACCTCTTGTGTTTTTTTTCATGCCGACCAATGAAAAACAACAGTGTTACCCCTTATGTTTTTTTTCATGACGACCAATAAAAAACGACACTGTTACCCCCTATGTTTTTTTTCATGACGACCAATAAAAAACGACAGTTACCCCTCATGTTTTTTCCATTTTGACCATGGACTGTTGCGGTCGCCAGAGTTATGGGGACTGCTGAATTCTATGGAGGAAGATGACATTCAATATCCATGTGTTTTTGCGGAAGGCGTAGAGGAGTAGATTAATTTGGTTATCATTTATTTTTGGTTTATTTGTTATTACGTTTTATTTATTTTTTTTATTTTTATTTGGTTTGTTTATATTTATAAATTAGAACTTATTAATGTAAAATGACTTAATAAAAAACCAAATGATAAAAGTAAAAAAAGTTAATAAATAAAACCTTATGTTTTTTTTCATGACGACCAATAAAAAACGACAGTGTTACCCCTTATGTTTTTTTTCGTGCCGACCAATAAAAAACAACAGTGTTACCCCTTATGTTTTATTTTTCATTACGACCAATAAAAAACAACTGTGTTGCCCCTTATGTTTTTTTTCATGCCGACCAATAAAAAAAGACAGTGTTACCCCTTATGTTTTTTTTCGGGACGATCAAAAAATACCGACAGTGTTACCCCTTATGTTTTTTTTCGGGACGACCAATAAAAGACGACAGTGTTACCCCTTATGCTTTTTTTTTTCTGACGACCAATAAAAGACGACAGTGTCCCCCCTTATGTTTTTTTTTCTGACGACCAAAGAAAACCGACAGTGTTACACCATATGTTTTTTTCCATCACAAGCAATATAAAAAGTTATAAAATGTTTTATTTGGTAAATAAACATCAGTGTTACCCTTATGTTTATTTCCATGACGACCAAAAAGAACGACAGTGTTACCCCTTGTTTTTTTTCCCAATGATGACCAATAAAAGAAGACAGTGTTACCCCTTATGTTTTTTTTCGGGACGACCAAATAAAACGACAGTGTTACCCCTTATGGTTTTATTTTTTTCCCTTTGTTGTGACACACAATGATCAAGCGTCAAGTTAGGCGCGTTATGCGCGTTTTTTAACCCGAAAAACGCGTGCAGTGTGGCCTAAGCTTTATGATCCTAATCCGGGAATTCATTTGGATGATACGCCGGTACGTGCAAGTTGTGAGTTACAAATCTCCCAGCTTTCTTGCGGCATTTCACTGAGGCACGCCGCCTTTTGGTCAAAGTATCTCGTCACTTTGAAAGTAGAGCGAGTTCAGTGAGGCTGAACGTACTACTCATCAACAATAATGGCTGCGCCCGTAAAGAGATTCATTTTCTTTGTATTTGTATCACGTTGGTCATTTTAATTTCGATTTTAATGGCTTTTACACACTTGATTACAATGCTACTTTATACCGGTCACCAATTTATGCATTGCACGGTCTTGCTGTGCGTGCGATACAATGTAAAGTTATGTTGTTTGTTTTTAAGCTGGTTTGCTAAAGAGGCTAATGTCGCTATCAATAGCCAATGAGAAACTGGAAACATACCACGACCACAAGGGAACGTGCCTCCACAAATTCCGCAAGAAAGCTGGCTGGGGGATTTGCAACTTATAACATGCACGTACTACCAACGTACCATCAAAATGGATTGCAGCATTAGTATCCGTTTCTTTACAGTAGATTCATTCCTCTACATGTCTCTTGGCATTAATTCCTCCTCAGATACAGGTCACCAAGCATGGAGTGTTTTGGACTCTAAGGCAGAGATAGAGGTGAGGGTGTGTGCACAAACGTGTCCATACAGGATCTTTCTGAGCACTCAGTCTTTACAACTTGAATGAAGTAATTTAGCAGACATTATGCTATCCAAAGTGACACAAGAGTAAGTAAGTACACATCATTAAGGCAGCAGGCAAAGGTCAGGCATCTCTCAAGGGTATACAGAGATATATTTTGGGATTTCAGATGTCCTACTCGAAGTCCAACACTCAAAACACTAATCCCACCAAACTAGATTTGGCATTATAGTCGAGCAGCATGCCCACAATCTACCTGTAGGCTTCCCTGAGCAGGAATCCCTTACCTGTGCATTAATGATGTGTCTCTGAAAAGATTCACTGTAAGTCGGATATAGTTACTGGTTCTACATGCAGAGATACATTATATCTCTGTATGAATAGTGTAAGGCCTACAAATATACAGAGACCTTAAACAACTCTGGAATCTAATTGGACATGTGGGCCAAGCATTCTTGATGCCTCAGATGTCCCAGTTGTTTACAATGAAGACATGGCAGTTTGTACTAATGCTTAGCTGATACTCCAGTACACAGAGGGGTTCGGCTAACACCAAACGAAGACATGCTACAGAGAGCGAGGCGCAGAGTGACAGCAGAGAAAATGCACTGACGTATATATTGCCAAACCTGTTTTATTTCAACATGTTATTTTTTTTTTCTCCTCCCGACGTCTTTGAGATATTTGCACATCTCAGCATGATGTGTGTACACAAATAACTGTTGAGTGTGTGTGTGTGTGTGTGTGTGTGTGTGTGTGTGTGTGTGTGTGTGTGTGTGTGTGTGTGTGTGTGTGTGTGTGTGTGTGTGTGTGTGTGTGTGTGTGTGTGTGTGTGTGTGTGTGTGTATGTGTGTGTGTGGAGTGCCAACGTCGAACGTGGGTTTCCCGTACGGCGGCGCTGTCTGGTTTGCGGCGTATTTCTCGCTGACAGGACTGATCAGAACGCGGTGACAGCCTATGATTGTCAAAACGCCCGTCACTGAGTGGCAGCCCGGCTTTGGCGAACGCACAGCGGCTCTGCCTTATTTTATTTTTTGTCCCCCAACCCCCTACTTCCACTTTTCCTTCCTCCCCTTGTTTTTTTGTCACATCTCTGTTTCCTGGCACTGGGGCTGAGCTTAACTGAAAGTGAAAGCGAAAGTAAAAAGAAATAATAAATAAAAAAGGAGGGAAAAAATAGAAAGGCGAAATCCACCGCGGGCGGCACAGGGAGCTCAATCTCACAGGGCGTCGCGTAGCAGGACGTCAAGGATGTCACTGGTGGAGACTCCCGGGGATGTGCGTGGTGCGCGGAAGGAGGTGGGGCAGGGAAGGGGGGGGGGGGGGGGAGTGGTGGTGGCAGTGGAGGGGAGGAAGGGAGGTGGGGAGGCAGATTGTGACAACGCTGGAGTCAAAC
>NC_044069.1:8176320-8190939 GCF_902167405.1 Gadus morhua
ACGGTAAGTGTCCTCCTGAATTTTGAGGGACTAAAAAATTTAGAAAAAAGAGGTGTAGAAAAATGATGGAGAATAAAAAATCGAGAAAAAGGAGGCATAGAAAATGAAGCACAATGTTTTACAAAAAAGGGAGGCATAGAAAAATGTTGTAAAAATAACGAAATTATGGAGAATAAAATATCGAGAAAATGGAGGCATAGAAAATGGAGAGAATAATTATTTTTTAAAAGGAGTAAATTAAGTGGAGCAATGATGGAGAGAATAAAAATCTAGAAAAAGGAGTGATAGAAAATGATGGAGAGAATATATTTTTTGAAAAAGGTGGTATGAAAATATTATGGAGGGATGGAAAATCGAGGAAAAGGAGGTATAGAAAATGATGGAGAATTTTATTTTCTTAAAAAGGAGGTATAGAAAAATGATGGAGCAAATAAAAAATCAAGAAAAATAAGGTATAGAAAATGATGGAGAATAAAAAATCTAGAAAAATGAGGCATATTAAAATTATTGAGGGAATAAAAAATTTGAGAAAAAGGGGGTATAGAAAATGACGGAGAGAATATTTTTTTAAAAAAAGAGGTATAGAAAAATGATGGCGAAATTAAAAAAATCGAGTAAAATGAGGTATAGAAAAATAGAGAAAAATTATGGAGAGAATATATATTTTTTAAAGGATGGTTAGAAAAATGATGGAGAAAATAAAAAAATGGTGAAAAGGAGGTATAGAAAAATGGAGAGAATTAAAAATCTAGAAAAGGGAGATATAGAAAAATGATGGAGAGAATATTTTTTTTCGAAAAATGCAAAAATGATTGAGAGAATAAAAAATCGAGAATAATGATGTAGAATAAAATCAAGATAAATGAGGTATAGAGAATTGATGGAGTGAATAAAAAAATTAGAAAAAGGAGGTTTAGAAATTGATGGAGAGAATATTTCTCCAAAAAAAGAGGTAGAGAGAAATGGAGAAAATAAAAAATCAAGAAAAGATTAGGTATAGAAATATGATGGAGAGAATGAAAAATCGAGAAAAATTAGGTATAGAAAAACCATTTAAAAAAAAAGAAAATTGGTAACCATGCGAGCTGGAGGGAGGGTGAGCTGGATGGAGGAAGACGATCTGAGAGAACGGGTGGGTGTCTTCATATGGAGAAGCTCGGTAAGATACTGAGGGGCAAGATTGTTGATGGCCTTGAAAGTGAGAAGCAGGATCTTGTAAATTATGCGATATTTGATGGGGAGCCAATGGAGTTGCTGCAGGACAGGTGTTATGTGACTGATGGAGTTTTTTTTTAGTAATGATACGGGTTGCAGAGTTTTGTACCAGTTGTAATTGATGTATGGACTTAGCAGGTAAACCAAAGAGGAGAGAGTTGCAGTAGTCCAGACGCGATGCGACCAGGGTGTGAACCAGAATTTCAGCACTGTTGGGGGGGAGAGATGGGCGCAAGAGATTTACGTAGATGGAAGTATGCTGACCGAGTGACATTATTGATATGGGACTGAAATTATAGGGTGCTATCCAGGATGACACCCAGACTCTTGACCTGGGGAGAGGGGGAAACTGATGAATTGTCAATGGAGATGGCGAAGTTATTTATTTTAGAATGGGGGGGATTTGGTGCCAATAAGGGGGATTTCAGTTTTGTCACAGTTGAGTTTGAGAAAGTTTTTGGAGAACCAGGATCTGATTTCCTGGAGGCAATCGGAGAGGGAGGTTGGAGGGAGGGTCATGGTGGGTTTAGTGGACAAGTAGAGCTGGGTATCATCTGCATAACAATGGAACTGACTATTATATTGACGGAAAAAATGGCCAAGAGGGAGGAGATAGATAATGAACAGGAGGGGTCCAAGGACAGAACCTTGGGGTACACCAGAGGAGAGGGGGGAAGAATGGGATCTAATGGAGAGAATAAAAAATTGAGAAAAGGAGGTATTGAAAAATGATGGAGGGAATATATTATTTTGAAAAAGGAGTTAAAGAAAATGATGGAGAGGAAAATAAATCGAGAAAAGGGGGTATAGAAAAATGAAGGGAATAAAAAAATTAGAAAAAGGGAGGTATAGAAAAATGAAGAGCATAAAACAACGAGGAAAATTAGGTCTCGAAAGATTATGCAGAGGATATTTTTACAAAAAAAGGAGGTATAGAAAAAACATACGGAGAGATTAAAAAATCAAGAAAAAGGAGACAGAAAAACAGAGAATAAAAAATCGAGAAAAAGGGGATTTAGAAAAATTATGGAGAATAATTTGACAAAAAAAGTAGGCATAGAAAAATGGAGAGAATAAAAAATTTAGAAAAGGAGGTATTGAAAAATGATGGAGGGAATATATTATTTTGAAAAAGGAGTTAAAGAAAATGATGGAGAGGAAAATAAATCGAGAAAAGGGGGTATAGAAAAATGGAGGGAATAGAAAATTTAGAATAAGGGAGGTATAGAAAAATGAAGAGCATAGAACAACGAGGAAAATGAGGTCTAGAAAAATGATGCAGAGAATATTTTTACAAAAAAAGAGGTATAGAAAATTTACGGAGAGATTAAAAAATCAAGAAAAAGGAGACAGAAAAACTGAGAGAATAAAAAATCAATGAAAATGAGATATAGAAAAATTATGGAGGGAATAAAAAATGTAGAAAAGGAGGTATTAAAAAATGATGGGAAAAAAATTGTAGGAAAAAGTGGTTTGGAAAATGATGGAGGGAATATATTATTTTGAAAAAGGAGGCATAGAAAAATGGATAGAAAAAAAATAGAGAAAAACGGAGGCATAGATAAATAATGGAGAGAATATTTTTACAAAAAAGGAGGTATAGAAAAATGTTGGAGAATAAAAAATCTAGAAAAAATGGAGAGAATATTTTTACAGAAAAAGGAGGTATAGAATATTATGGAGACAATAAAAAATCGAGAAAGGGGAGGCATAGAATATATATTTTTTTAAATTAGGTATAGAAAAATTATGGCGAATATAAAAAAAGGAAGCATAAAAAAATGGAGAGACTAAAAATAGAGAAAAAGGATTCAATTCTGTATACAATATATGTTTCATGAGACGTATACATACGACTACGTATACGATTTGCTGACATTAAGACATAAATACAACAGAATTCATTGCTAATAAACGGTATATAACTATAGGCATGTCTGCGGAGCTACCATGTTGGATGCTGAGGTCTTCCCGGGTTGGAAATCCGACTGCATTTGGCGTTCCAGTTGAAATCTCATGAAAGTCATCTGTCTCCTGACTTTGTTGAACTTTATAGCCTCTCCTTCTTTGAGGGGCTATAAAACAGCCCGGGACCACAACAGAGGAGTGGTCCCGCTCCTCTGTTCATTGTGTGTTTCCCCTTCCGTGGTGCCATATGTGGATTGAGTCTGAGAAAGGCACTGTAAAATTGTATTTAGAAATGAATTATTATTTGATTATTTAATTATTCAGGACAATCTGATTCCAAGCATAACAACCTTTTAATTAGTATTATGTGGTATTATTATGGTGTCAACGTACAACTACAAAATTGTATAACACAATATAGGATATATAGGTATTATTATGATTCATGACAATACAATAATACAGGTGATCTAGCCAAACAAACATTTTATAGTAAATCAACAAACAAACATATGTGTTATTATTATGGGGTTAATAAACAAATACAATCTTGTATAAAACATGAAATATAGGACGAATCCCTGCATTATTATTATTATTATCCACGACAATCTGACAACCTGATAAATATGTGGTTTTATGATATGAAAATATGGGTTAAAATAGGAATATAATATTGTTTAACATACTAAATAGAGGACTAATCGTTGCATCCATGGTTCTTATTCAAGACAGACTGAAACCTAGCAGCCACTGTTAAACACCATTTAACAGTTGAATACATAAGATTATTGGGTAGGCTATTATTACGGGGTTAATATGAGCATATAGACCCGGTAGAATGCCTTTTTGTAACTATAACAATTTATTTATCTTGCTTTTTTTTTCTCTCAGGTCAATATCTATATTCTTTTGAACGACTGTCATATTTACCATATTATATCCTGATTAACACACTAAATATAGGACTAATCCGTGTCTTATTGTACAGCGCTCTGTTCGTCTAGCAGGCAGCATCAGCAGCAGCTGTGTTCCCCGTTTACCAGGGAAAGGCCCGGGGCTGCTGGTGTGAAGATGACTGGAGCTACAGCGCGGTGTTGACTTTAATACCTTCAGCTGCACGCACACACGGGCAACGCGCATGCACGCACACACGCGCGCACATTCGCACGCACGCACCACTTTCTTTATCGGCAGCCTGTGAACCGTGCGTCTTATGTCAGTGTTAAACTATATAAAAACCACCTTTTTCCTTTTTTATGTTGCAATGCTCTACCACCCCCCACCCCACCACATCCTCCCCGTCTGCTTTAAAGGGATCATGTTTTTCATTTTAAACACCTTAAGGCTAACAGACATGGAATGATCACAGCAGACGCACTAGGCTTTTTCAATACAACTATTTTAATGCAGTATTTTTTCAAGGTGACAATTATGCCACCGATCTCAGAGGGCGCTCGTATTTATTGTTTTGTCATGTTCTACTGTATGTTTTATGTCGTAACCTATGTCAGAAGGATAGATTATCTTTTAGATAAATCATCTATATTTTTTGAAAACCTTGAAAGACTATCATTATATTTTGATTAAATGTAAAATGTGGAATCTGAATTTATATTTTTTGTGGGTTTTATTTTGCCAACCTAAATGTATATCGGATTATATCGTTTCAAGCATTGAATGGAAGATGAGCACAAAAAAAGGTAGTACACCTCATATTCTTTTACTCTATCAATGAGGTTTCCAATGCGAGTCCATTGATACAATTAAAGCAACAATTCCCATTTGTGTGGAATAACATGTTCATCTTTCCTGAAATAAAAAGCCCAAATTCCAATTATACTTTTTTGTGGTTATGTTTATAAATCCAAGAGAAAAAAACAAACAGTAGACATGTAAAAACCGAATAACTGTTGTAAATAAATGTACTAAAAGTAAATGTCATGGCCGTCAGACTATAAAATATGTCTATGTTTGTTTGTTTGAAAGGTCACATTCTCGCAAAGTCACTCAAACAACACAAAATGTTAATCAGGAACACAGAAGTTTATTCTACAATTGAGGATAAAATTGTCTCATCAGTACGAGGGTTCATCATCAAACAGCGTAAATCAATACTTTTAGGGGCATTGCTTGTATTAGTTTTTCATATACAGTACCATGCATCGGAGAAGATGCCACTGTTCATCATTTCATGTAAACCACATTAAGGGCTGGTCTACATTTCATTTAAAAAGAGACATAGTGGTCTTCCTTAACAGAATCTTTGTACATCATATCCCAATATTTGTCTATAAAATAACATCGTAAAAAATGCACACAGTACAAATAATGTGGAACTGTGAAAAGCAAGATATGATGACACATTTATACATACTCGCTTATTTTTATACAATTTATATGTTTAAAACTTAATTTATGCTCACGACCAAAGCTGCACATCGATGACAGAGGTGCTAATGTAAATACTGTACATGTTGAGACAACAGAAAAAGATATACAATGCATACAAAGAGAACCAAAGATGATCAAACACATCATGTTTGTGTTTTTAAAAGCAAATTGTAATTATTGTAGTTGCTAAGTGTTATATTATCCCCATCATTTGAAGTGGTAAAGAGGAGCTAGGCTCTTAAAAAATGTGGTACGTTATTTTACATATGTATAAACCGAGCACTTTTCGAAAAAGACTTAAATTATAGCAATCTTTTTTTTGAAGGTACAAATAAAACGTTTTTTCCTCAATAACTTCATATAAACATTTCCCAAATTTGGTCAATAAGCATAATAATTTGGTCATTAGAGATCAAATTTCATGAGACGTATCCAGCCACTGCTTTTCATTTAAAGAAAACATGCACAAGTTTTCTCCCATAAATAATGTTGAAATGAATGTGGGCATGGCTAACATCGGAGAACGGTCCAGTTTTAAACCAAGAGATGGACTGTTCCCGAAGGCTCAGGACAGATGCAGTCAAAACAGAAAAGCAACAATCAGTCAGTGACTATATAGCACAATGGCTCCTTCATTAAATCAAGTTTTACGTTTGTATCACACCAAAAACAATTTGGTTTGGTATCACCGCGAAACAGCCCCTTACCCCTGCCCAAAACTGATTATCAAGTGGTATTAAAGCTACTATAATTTCATTCGAATATCTATTAATCAAACATAAAATACAGCTGTGGCACTATCAGAAATGGCAGATTGCAGCTTCGAGATATAGTGCAACGATAATCTGTCATGCTTCATTTAACTTTATAGGTTATCCGTCTTTTCCAGCTCCTTCACAAAGAGGAGGTGGTCTTCCGGTGACTTCCCGTGGGACTTGCAAAGGTGCAGTTTAATTGCATGCTTGCTCACAAAGGTCCGACTGCACATTTTGCACTGTAGTACCGAACCAGTGTCCTGTTCTGTGAGTCCCAGTGAGCTGAACGTCTTCTCTGCTATTCTCACAGCATGCTGCCCTAGCAAGTCTATGGAAAGCTTGGAAAGGTCATTGAGGGTGAAGCCCAGATGGGACTCCAAATGAGCGATATAAGAGGAAGGTGTCCGATATTGTGACGCGCAGTCACTGCACAAAAAGAGAGGGTGGCCTGTGTCAATGTTTTTCAGGAACTTTGTGCTACCTGTCCGCTTTAGCTGATACTTCACATTGGCCAGCCAATGTGAGATAGTAGTCATGGAAAGGCCAGTGAATTTACAGATGTGCACCCTTTCCTGGGGTCCCAGGTCGGTGATGATCAGCTTTCCCTCTGGGGTGTCCCGGAGACTCGAGGCGAACTGGGCTTGGAGGATCAAGAGGTGTTGGGGGTTCCAGTTCGACTGTCGGCCTTTGCGTCTTTGGATGGGAGAGAGGTCTTCGTAGCCCTCTTCAAAAACACTGCTGTCCATGTCTGACTTCTCCGAGGTCGAGGACGGCGTCGTCGACTTTGGCGTCAAACGGCCTGTCAGGTTTTTCACCATGTCCGAAATATCCATTAACGCGTTCTCCCGCAAGGGTGGAGATATCGAGGGATAATGGCTGGCGACGACTCTCTTGCAGCTGTTCACGTGACTGTTGTTCAGTGTAGGAGATGTGCTGTTGCCTGTGCTGCCGTTGGCGTTTTTGGATTTGGTCAAGTCCATGGGCTGGTCCTCATCCCCGTGGTACTGGCTCGGTGGCTCCTTCTGCTTGGCCGGGACAGAGCTGGCAAGGGGCTTCTCTACTGCGGTGTTGTTGATGTTGCTGTTGTTGATGTTGTTGTTGAGCTTGTGAAGCATTGAGAAGGGATCTGTGAAAGGTGTGGACACCTTTGCCGCTTTTCCCAGGTGATTGTTCATGATGGACTGCAGTGCACTGAGAGGGTTCACGAGGGGCTGCTCGGGGGAATGATCTGTGATTATTCCTAGCTTATTGCAGCCGTTAGAAACCGCCACTTCAGGAGACACCGCCTCGCTCTTCACCTGCACGTCCATTTTACTCTCTTCCACCTCACCTACTTTGTCTCTGAACTCAGTTCGGTCCTCTGGGGTATTTCTTTTCGCTGGTCTGAACAGGTTTTCCTGCTTGGGCGAAACCTGTTTTTCCCTAGGAGGCGGTGAGGGGGATTTGGTCGCCACAGACTTACACTTTCTTTCCGACCGACTTTCCTCCCATTCCCTCTTCACCGAGCTCCTCCCGGTTACTTTCTCCACCAGCTCCTCCATGGCGAGCATGTTGCTCCTGCGATTAGGCGGCGGAGAGGGGCTATTGGGCGAGTGGATCAGAGAGCCCATGTCAGACGACAGCACCTTCATGCTGGTGCTGCTAAATAAAGGCTGCACCTGGGCGCACGAGGAAAAGGTCGACTTCAGAGCGCCGTGGAGTTGATAGGCAGCATGAATGCTGGTGTATCCGCCCCAGGTGGGTGCACCTGTCTGGGCCTTGCTGATTGCACTTGACACCGTGTTCTCCAATGACTTGAGGATGTCTACGCCACCTTTAGGAGCCTCCTCCAGATCAGCCTCGGTGAGGTATTTATGAGGCTGGTTCTTCCCGGCTTTTTCGCTCTTCTCGGACGGATCTTCCTTCTCCTCTTTTATCTTTTTCTCGGGGACTTGGACCTCCATGCTTTCTTCTTCCATCTCCTCCTGCTTCTGTTCCTCCTCTTTCTTCTCCTCTGGGCTTTGGGGCCGCGTCGGAGACTCTGGCTTCCCATTGGGCGCCGGGAGTCGTGTCGTGGTCGGCGGGAGGGGGATAGATTGGAACTTCTCCTCGACGACCGGGTCGAACACCAACTGCTTCCCTTTCTTAGAGGCTGAGTTGGTGACCTTGAGGAAGTGTCCCGTGACCATCATGTGGGCGGTCAGCTGCTGCAAGGTATCATGGGAACTGCCGCACTCCATGCACTTGAGAATCTGCGCCTTACGCGCCTCAAACTGCCACGTGTAACTAGCGCCGTTTTGGTAACCGTAGCGATTGTTGGCGGTGACATAGGGGTTGACCAGTTTCTGAGTCTCCTTCGGCGTCTCCCCCAGCGGCACGCACGATGACCCGGACTCCGGTGAACTGGGCGTCACCAGCTCTTGAAACGGTCTCTTTTTGCTCGGCGGCACCATTTTGGAGGTGAGGGTGGGCATCGGCTCCTTGAGAGGCACTTTCTGGTAGTGTTTCGTTTTGATCATGTGCACGCTCAGGTCCTGAAGGGACTCAAAGGAGTGGCCGCAGTACATGCACTTGAGGACCTTCTGGGCGTCCTCCTTGCCCTCCATCTCCATGAGGGAGCGCTTGCGGGGCTTGGACCAGCGCTTGCCCCGGTCGTCCTCCTTGTCCTTGTTGTCGTCCCGGTAGTGGCCCGACTCGTTCATGTGCACCGTCAGGCCCACCAGCGTGTCGTAGGCCCCACTGCAGTCCTTGCAGCGGAACTTGCTGGCGCCGGTGAACACGGGCCCGTACAGCTTGTTGTTCTGCCTGTACAGCTGCACCGTGCTGAAGAGGCTGGGCTCGGGCAGAAGGTGGTACGGCGTGTGCTGCAGGGTCTTTGCCAAGGCGGCTTGGTGCCAGTCGTAGGCCACACCGCCGCTGTTGTTGTTTCCGCAGTGGTTGCTCATGCTGTTGCTGCTGTTTGAGTGGCTCGTCGCCGTACTGGTGTTGACGCTGCTGGTGGTGGTGGTGTTGGTGGAGGACATGGAGGCGATGCCACTGCTGTTGGTGCTGCTACTGCTGGTTTTCACGTGGACGTTCCCCTGGCTGTGACTGCTACTGCCGCTCGTACTGAGGAAGCCATTGCTCCCTTTGTGATTCCTCCCGTTGTGGGTGTTGGCTCTCAGGTTGTTCCCCTGTTTACTCTTGAGCATATCCATAGCGATGCTGGACCAGGAGGCCTCCGAGATCAGGTTTGCATAGACGGCCTTCATCTGCTCCAGGCTGTCCTGCAGCGACAGGCCGTTGGCAGGCTCTGGGATCTCCACCACCGCCGGGGTGGCCGGTTTGTCCTCCACCACCTTGGCGGTGGCTGGTTTCTCCTCCTGGACCTCATGGAAGGCAGGGGGAGGGGTCTTGAGGTCGGCGAGCTGCTCGCTGCTGTTGCTGAGCGGGGAGGCGTAGCCGGCGTCCGGGTTGGTGCCATTGCTGAGTGGGGAGTTCTGGCAGCTGAAGTGGTCGGCAAGGTCGTCGTCGTCGTTGAAGAGGTACTCCCCCTCCTGGCCGTCTAGGGACAGCCCGTCGTCCTGCAGGTGCTCGTCCTCCGGGAGGGTCTTGTTGTCTTTGACGTCGTCATCAGGACCGTACGCTGTAATACAAGACGACACAAAGGGGAGATGTTAGCTTTGCTGTGTCGAGTGGCGCAATTTATAGAGGCATACAACGGTAATGGGCGAGTGTGATCGGTTTCATGCGAGATTTTATGATGCAAGTCTGACGAAACGCCCTGCTGAGAGTCTACTGGAGGTAGGGGCAATAATCCCAAAGAGGGTTTTGTCAATAGTCCAGGCGGAGGACACAGCTTTGCAATAATAAAGTGGCCGACATCCATATCCCGACATTGATAGATCGTCCTCCTCACTGCAAGGCTTAATGAACGTATTGAACACCACGGCTCGGCAAGGGTACGGCGCCGTTGGAGTCGCAGCAATATTTACCATCACGAGAGACAAAACCTGCCCTCAAGATGTACAAGGGAATAATAAAAAAAAAGTGTGTGAGTGTAAATAATTGTCTTTTGCCTCAACTAATGCATTTAGATTCCTTTAAAATGTCTTTGATACTATAGAATAAAAACAGAGATACAAAGATGTATTCATCCACACCACAAGAAGTACAACATATTTATTTCCATAGGGTGAGAATTGTTATGATATAATTGTACGGATCGGGGTACTGGACAAACCAGCCTACAGTATACATAGCCCTCATTTTACATTGAACGTGTCACTGTGGGTGGTCGCTGTTTGCTCGAATAACATGCCTCACGTAGTACGGAATTCACAACTAAGACATGGAAGGGTTGGAGGTGTGGGTAGGAGGGTAGTGGGGGAGGGCGGGGGGGGTAGTGCCAGCTGCCACGGCCCAGCCAGGCCTCGCTTGGCTGGGCTGAAGCTGGCAGCGGCGGTGGAAGTCTTCCCAGCGTGGTACCAGGAAATGACCAGTGGACATGACACGTCCTGTTGCCACTGCTGTGCCCACCCCCTCCACCCCCCACCCCCTCCTTGTTTTGCAGGAAGTCATGGAAGGCGTCTGTAGGAAATAACTGTCATCCATTTTGTTGTTTTTATTACCGTGGTTTATGCGCAATGTGTTGAGTTTTGAGCGAGTCTTGAGACCAGGTGCTTAACGGCGTCGGTCGGAACACCTTTTAAAACACTCGGTCAACTTTTGTCAACAAAAAGGATGTCGGTTGACGGAAAAAAATGAGGAACTATGATCGCTATCCTTGTGTAAATAATGCTCACGGGGATAGACACACTCGACAAGGACATTGTCTCTGGTGCGCGGAGAATAGCCGGCACAATGGCTTTCACTAAAATCTTCAAGGATATATGAGAGAGAGAGAGAGAGAGAGAGAGAGAGAGAGAGAGAGAGAGAGAGAGAGAGAGAGAGAGAGAGAGAGGGAGAGGGAGAGGGAGAGAGAAAGAGGGAGGGGGGGAAGAGAGAGAGCAAGAAAGAGTGGGAAACAGAGAGAGAAAGAGAGAGAGAACCAGAGAGAGACAGACACGGAGAAAGACACACAAGCGAAACAGACACGCATAGAGAAATCGAGCGAGAGGGAGGAGACACACACACACGCACACAAACACACACACGCACACACACACACACAGGGTTAGATATGCTAAGGCAGCCCAGCCCGGCCGTTCTAAGATGCTTGTCAGAGGTGCCAGCATCAGTCTCCAGCGAGCAGGCAGATGTGCTGTCAGCTCCTAACAGCATGTAGCTCTCTATCCCATAATCGGAACGGACGTAATACCTGATGTTTGTGAGGTGCCAGTTACTGCTGCTGGGTGGATGTTGTGCAGTGGGTAGTGTGTGTGTGTGTCTCTGAGTGTGTGAGTGTGAGGGTATTAGTGTGTATGTGTGTTTGTGATGCAGTGTGTGTGATGCAGTGTGTGTGTGATGCAGTGTGTGTGTGTGTGTGTGTGTGTGCACGTGCGTTCATGTGCGCATCTCTGCCATGGGTATTTCTTGTGTATCGCGCGTTTCCATGCATGTGTGTATGCTATGCAGTACATATTGTGTGTTGCTCTGCTGGTGTGTGTGCGTGTGGTGCGTGTGTGTGGCACACATGTGCTTGTGTGGTGCGTGTCGTTGTGCGCGCGCCCGTGCGTGTGCGTGTGTGCGCTTCGCAGAAACACCACTCCTGAAAGCAGAAGCTCCCTTCGGCGCTCCAGTCCACTCTCTGCACTCTTTAGTTCCCTTCTAACTCCACAGCCCCCCCCCCCCCTAACTCCACAGCCCCCCCCCCCCCCTAACAGGCGGACCCCCACTCCGTCCTGAGACCTCTGAATTAAAACCAATACTGGAGAAGGAGCCCCGATGCACCTTTCACCCCCCGGTCGGCGCCGGCGCCCACACCGTGGGACTAGCGGTAGTCTGGAGAAACAGTACAACAAGCTGACTCCTCATTAAAGTTAACAGAGAGAGAGAGAGAGAGGGAGGGAGGGGGGGAGAGAGAGAGAGAGGGAGGGAGGGTAGGGGGAGAGAGAGAGAGGGAGGGAGGGAGGGTAGGGGGAGAGAGAGAGAGGGAGGGAGGGTAGGGGGAGAGAGAGAGAGAGAGGGTAGGGGAAGAGAGAGAGAGAGGGAGGGAGGGTAGGGGGAGAGAGAGAGAGAGAGGGAGGGAGGGTAGGGGGAGAGAGAGTGAGAGAGAGGGGGGGGGAAGAGAGAGAGAGAGAGAGAGAGAGAGAGAGAGAGAGAGAGAGAGAGAGAGAGAGAGAGAGAGAGAGAGAGAGAGAGAGAGAGAGAGAGAGAGAGAGAGAGAGAGAGAGAGAGAGAGAGAGAGAGAGAGAGAGAGAGAGAGAGAGAATATTGAAGCGAAGCGGCCAGGCTGGTGAAGAGACAGATAGAGAGCGAGGCCCGACATAAAGAAGATACACACACACATACCCCCGAAACACACACATGCACGCACGCACACACAGAAAAGGCTCTCCTACGCCAACTAAACACGAGTCCTTCTCCGCTCCGCGTGGCATGTTGACAGCCGTCAGTGTCAGCGCCGTGTCAGTGTCAGCCCCGGGTGTCAGTGTCCGCACAAACAAGCCTTCTGCGGGCTTCCGGAAGGGAAAAATAAATAAATAAACAACAACAAACACAAGTCAGCCATTTTTCCCCCTCCCTCCCTCCCTCCCTCCCTTCGTCTCCCCCCCCTCCCAGCCCCCTCCTCTTCCTCCCTCGCCGCCATCTGCGTCAGAAATAAAAAAAAAAGGCTGCCGTGGGTGTCACCGGCGGCTAATAAGGCAATCAGAGATGGAAAAGATGCTGACACGGCAGATCTCCGCATCACTCAGAACAAAAGAAGAAGAACAGGGAGGAGGGAGGGGGGAGGGGGGGGATTAAATCGTGGGGGAGGGAGAGGTTTGTGGCGGTGGTGGGGTGTGTGTGTGTGTATGTGTGTGTGTGTGTGTGTGTGTGTGGGAAGGTGTCTGTTGTGGTTGTCAATCAAAAGTGTAAGCCCACTTTGTGCTGCCAGGGTGGATGGGGAAGTTTTGAAAAGAGATGAGGAAAGAAAAAGACCAAAAAAAAAGAAAAAACAGGGGAGAGAAAAAAAAAAAGAAGCGAATTCTGTTTAGGCTAGCGCACTCAAAGTTGAGGCCAGTGTGTGTGTGTGAGTGTGTGTGTGGGGCTGTGTTTCTAAGTGTATGTGTTTTTCGTGTCACTCTCTGTAATCCTATGTGTGTGACGTACGCTTGGTCAAACACGTGTGTGTGTGTGTGTGGTGTGTGTGTGTGTGCCGGTGTCACGGCGTGTCAGGTGCAGCAGGGGGATCTGCGACGGGTGGCGTGGGGGAGGAGGGGGGAGGAGGGGGGGAGAGCCATCTGCGTGGGGGAGAGGGGCCTGTCACTTCGACTGTGTCCAGGGCCCCTTGCCTCCTCAGTACAGACAGGTGACACCCCCACCCCCCCCACCTCCACCTCCACCTCCACCCACCTCCACTCTGGCCCTCTTCCCTTCCGCTGCCCACCTCACCACACACGTACACCTTCACACTGTTTAGTACTGTAACTATTCAGTCGTTTGGTCTAACTTCTATCCACGCTGACCTACAGAGGATTCAGAGGTCATTAAGGAGCCGGTAGGGCTGAGGGGTGTCTTGCTCACAGGTTAGGCTGTTGACATTTGGGATCGAACCCAGTAGCTTTTGGATATTGAGTCGCACACCTGCCGAGACACGAATACTGCCATGCTACACCTACACCACCCGACCGCCCTCATCATGCAGTGCGGTGGTCCGCACTTAACACGTCGGACTAACTGAGCTGCAGACGTTTGAGAACACACACTTGAGAACACACACAAATGCAGAGTAAAGAAAATAATTTGCCGAAACACATTGCTTCAATTATTCAGTATGTTCTGTGCTTTCTGTGGCATTTCCAAGACATTACATTATTTATTTTTATTTAGAGAGTAAGATACATCACAGTCGGACTTTATCAATAAAAAAACTAACATACCAAGGTTGGTGGAAGCAACCCCATCTCCCCCCCACACATGCAAAACTACCAGCACAGACCGAAAACAGGGGATCACCTGTCCCTCTCTCGGTCTCACGGAGGCGATGTGAATTGGATAAAGTGAGAGAGATGAATAAAAAGAAGAGACTGAGCGAGAGAGACTCATTTGCGGTACTAATGTCCAATTCCAACCGGCGACAGCGGTGGGGAACTGAGGGACCAAGCACCCTACAGGGTTCCTTCTCCTCTCTCTCTCTCTCTCTCTCTCTCTCTCTCTCTCTCTCTCTCTCTCTCTCTCTCTCTCTCTCTCTCTCTCTCTCTCTCTCTCTCTCTCTCTCTCTCTCTCTCTCTCTCTCTCTCTCTTC
>NC_044069.1:8201039-8211039 GCF_902167405.1 Gadus morhua
CCCCCTACACATCTATCTCTCGCCATCCATTGCCGGGGCCTCGCGTCCGCGGCGAAGATTACAAACCCCGCCGAGTTCAAAGTCGCCTGCGCGCGAACCGCAACCTTGATTAAGTCTGCTTAACCTCACATTTCCAGCGGCCTGCTTAACATTCTGCAGATGTTCGGCTCCTCTCTGGTCATTACCGCGCCCGGCTTCAAAGGCTATCAGGCTGTCGCTAGGAAACGCCTGTCAATCAAGCCGCTCATGTCTTCTCAGGGACACGAGACACCGGGGCCGACTCTGGCGGTCTTATGATCCTCCCACACGCACGCACACACACACACACACACACATACTAACACACACACTCATACTAACGCACGCACACATACGCACGCATGCAGTGCAGTGAAATGACTGAATTTGAGCTGTAATGTATGCGTGTGTTCCCTCTCTGCCTTTTGAGCCACCTTCTATCTCTCATTCCCTCTATATCAATCTGTCTCTCCCTCTTTCTCTACCTCACTCTATCTATCCATTTCTCTCTCTATATATTCATCTTTCCATCCATCTCTCATCTCCCTAAATCTCTTTCTTATCCATCTACCTGCCTCTATCTATGAATATATCTTACCCTAACCCAGTAATGTATATATAGAATTTAGGCAACTTAATAAGCCTGTTATAAGAGGGAAAACTAACTATATTTTCAGATTCCGTTTCAATCATTAACGCACATATAGACTACTGAAACCTAACAATAGTCTGCAACTGACAACTTAGGTGACCATATTTGGTTAACAATGACAAGCATCGTGTAGGCCTTGATCTACTAAATGTTAAACTATTTTGGTTAGTAGACTCCGCCCCTCAACAATCCAATGCATCAAGGCGGTGCTTGACTTATACCACTTATTAACTGACCGTCAGAGTAGCCTCCTAGTTCCCTATCCCGTGGATAAGGCCTGTTTGGTTTTTAGGGCGCTACTCTGTGATCTCGACACGCCCCACTGAACTCATCTCCGCCCCCGTCCCTTGTTCCTCCCCTCTTGGGTATTAATCGCAAAGTATTTATCCCCCCCAAGAACTTTTCTTTTAATTTGTCTTCACTTTGCATCTCGACAGGGGCCCCAACAAAAAAAGTGATTCTTTTAACCAAAAAGACCTCGCAGTCAGGCGCATGCGTGTCTTCACGGTGAATGATTTAGGATGATTATCAGGAATGAATAGATCAAAGCGCTCGCATGACAGGCGATCAATCAAGCATCAAATCAAGGATGGCAATCCCGGAGCGGAGCACAAGCTGCAAATAGGCCTACCAAATTCTTTCCCTTTTTCTTTCCTTCCCTCCCCTTTCTATCTGTTTTCAACTGGGCTCGACAACTTGACCGAGAGCAAAACAGAGATGAAATAGGCCTACCATTAGATCATGCGTTTGTGTTTAAAAAAAAAAACTCAACTAAACTTGGCACCCTCTCCTTTACTCGAAAGACGCTCGGGACGTAGAAAGTGGGGGACAGCCTACCTACAATAAGGATGGATGCGTGGACCAAATCAATAAATACACATTTCCATGTAGAAAAACGACCGACTAATCCGCGTATCAAATAGCAGGTCGCTCGGATGTTTAGGCAGGTTGATATAAATGATACGCGAATATAACATTGAACATGTACATGTGGCTATCTAGGCTACAGTGAACCGCAGAGTATAGCGGATTGTTTTCCCCGTCCGTCCGCGGGTCTCCGGTCCCCTCGGTCTATTCCCATAGGCCGTTAAAGCTCTCCAGGGTTGACCCTCTTACATCTCTTAACGCGACCGGGGGAAGACCAAGAGGAAGAAGAACAAGAAGAAGTACATTTTGTTTTCTCCTCATTCTTATTTAAATAACAAAAGAGGGGATTTAAAGAGCGAGGCTTACCCACGGATCGCTGGGGCGCTTGCTGCTTTCTCCTCGGCATTCTGCTGCAAGACTTTCCGCTTGACTTTTCATGCAGAGATCAGAGCAGACTGGAGCCGGACGGGGTTCCGGTTCGGCGGGTGAACTAAGCGTCTCTTCCTAGACCCTTCGCCAGAGTTCAGGATTAAAAAGGCAGCGCCGTAGCTCCGAGCGATGGTTTCCTCGACGTCTATGAGTCAGTGTGATTAAAAAGAGTGCTCGCTAAACGTCTCTGATCATGTTTTTTTTTTTTTTTAACTCGTACGTCCGCTGAAAAAAAAGAGCCGACGTCTTAAACGAAAAGCGGGCGTTTTGTCAACTTGTGTCGACCGTCAAAACTCATCGTGAGAACCGCGTTAGTCGGAACCGGGTTTGGGGACTACAGCTGGGAGGAGGGACACGGACAGTCGAAGCCGAAGCCCCCGGTCGCTCTCCGCGCTCCCATCCAAGAAATCCACCTTTAATCGAGACGACGGGGAGGACTACTTTCAGCACAAAAAGTGGCAAAAATAGCGACTGAAAACTGCGATTGACTGAAGTCCTTCGACGACGCAGGGCAGAGCACTCCAGAGCGTGTAGTCGCTGTCCATACAGGTGACACTCCGCTGGCAGTCTGTAGTCAGGAGAGAGAGAGGGGAGAGAGACATAGAGCGAGAGGGAGAGTGACACATTAGCGGGTTATGTCAATCACCACAGCGCGAATTATACATTAGTACGCAATCCGGATCCCGCGATATCTTCATGGTGTAAGGGTTGCTTCTTGTTATTTCCACGCACTAAGCGAATGTCTCCCACCCCCTCCCCCCCGACCCCACGTTAAAAAAATAACAGAATACTTACAACAAATAGGCTACGCTGTCCGCCTTATTTCTCACGTGGGCGATTGACGGAATACTTGAGAAACTCGCTGGCCGCTACGCGACGTGCAGGGACACTTCGTGATCGTTGTCCTGTTGACGGAGAGAAAAACGCGGGGTTGTGCTTGTTTTCTCCGTTCGCACGTTTTCTCGTGATGCGCGGAGCGTTCAGACAGCTCCAACTGATAGACAGACACATCGAGTTGCCTTTCCGGACTCTCTCCGTTATACTCCACCCCTCCGCCAGCGTCACCCTGACAGTCAGGGCCCACCTGTCAATCTTATTAATCGCTCCCGCGTTTCCAACACGTTTTATGGAAGCGTCTTGTTATAGCTCATAAGGATGGTGTTGTGTTGTATCGCTTGTTATAACCTGGGATTTCGCACAGGGGGGTAATCAGATGTTCAACTTGTGTTTCTAATCGTGGCTAATATATGAAATGGGGTTTAAAAAAAAGATTACGATTGTTTGTTGTTTTGGTTTATGTGAAACGTTTACGGATTTTTGGTGAGGTCTACCTTCTTGGTTGAAATGCCCAATCAAATCAACGCTAGACAACGCTAACATTGTCCCGAGTGAGGTCCATAAAGGACGACGCGTGTTTTACCACAGAGAGTAAGATTGCGCATAATAAACGAATTTGCTACCCAAATCGGTGCACCGTTAAGGCGTTTTGATGACCCCCCCTTTGTACTCCAGCAGCCCCTGCAGATCGATCCGTCTCCTCTCGGTGCGAGGCTGGCCGCGGAGGGGAGGGGCTCCCCGGTTCCCACTGGGGGCTGCGGTTTGGTCTGCTATAGTTCAGCCTAACTTCTTAACCATAAAGTGTTTATAAAAAGAGCCACGTCTAGGGTTTTATAACATATAACAAAAGACCACACGAAAACTATTATGTTATTCGAATTTGTTGCAGGGAAGCCTCGGTGTAATAACAGCTTAGTTATAGACAATATTAATACTAGCAATGCTAGTGTGGTTACATTCTGGATATTAACAAAAAACGGTTTGGGATGCACTTTTAAACAGGTTTATATGAACTTGATCATATTTGAGAGGTATTCCTAGTAGGTAAGGGAGCGAGACTTTCGACCCTGTGAGCATCGGATTACAAACTTTCTGCAACTGGCGACCTGAGTTCGAGATTCTCCGGGCTGGATACGGGTGAGTTCTGGAATTGACATCGTCTTGATAAACTTTGACACCAAAGTGAAAATTTTCCCACTTGACTCTGAAAACATTCATTTAAAACCACACTACAGCGATGCACAGAAGTGGGACGGAAGGTCGCTCTTCTCTAGTCATTGCGCGTAAATATGAATTGTTTTATGTCCGCGACCCGCGGCATTCTTGGGCCATTCAGAGTCTGCCCAATTGATTATCGATGCAGAAACGATATTGACGGCTGCCAACAACGCAGTAAAATGACCAAGTAGCCTACCGTCCCAACATCTGTCCATCCACGTCTATTACGGCTGTCTGCCTCGCTCGCGATAGATGTTTGCCACTTTACCCATTGACACCTTGTGTAGGATATATGGTATATGTGACAATGGATAAATATTCATACACGCATACCATATATGAAGTATGTTTGCATGCATACTGTGTGTGTGTGTGTGTGTGTGTGTGTGTGTGTGTGTGTGTGTGTGTGTGTGTGTGTGTGTGTGTGTGTGTGTGTGTGTGTGTGTGTGTGTGTGCGCGCGCGTCAAGTTTGAGGCTAATTTATTTACACAATTTATTTGTACTATATATATACTACACATATAATACTACACATATAATGGTGCTAAATTATGACCTATGAGTTTGAATTGACTAGGTTCAGATATAAAGCAAGCATCATCACATTTAAATATACATTGTCATTAGAGTGAATCAAATTAAATTATAAATATATGCGAGATTGCAGTCACATCTAGAGGGGTCACCAAAACCCCCAATTAAAATATACCTTGCTTTTATGTTTGACATTTTTATATGTACATCATTTTGTTATGACGTCAAATTATTCTGCATCGCTTTTCATAGGAATTACCAGATTCACTATAGATTCATTCCTAAATTGATAATGAATTGGGCTTTGAGAAACACATATTGTTGCCTATATGTCCATATAGACTTACTCTCCCCCATGAAAGAGATGTGTAACCTTTTAAGGCTGGGGGAGGCTGGTTGTCAATAGAGTAGAGGAACTAGGGGTACGAAAGGTCGTCTGGCCGATGTACCACAGAGTCACCCTAACGCGTGTGTGTGTGGGATTATGTGTGTTTGTGTGGGTTTTGTTCTGGGAGAAGGGAACACTTGGTGTGTGCGTGTGTGTGTGTGTGTTTGTGTGTGTGTGTGTGTTTGTGTGTGTGTGTGGGCATGTGTTTGTGTGTGAGCGGGTGTTTCTCTGTTTCTGTATGTGTGTGTTTGTGTGTGTATGTGTGTTAACTGTTTGTGTGTGTGTGTGTGTGTGTGTGTGTGTGTGTGTGTGTGTGTGTGTGTGTGTGTGTGTGTGTGTGTGTGTGTGTGTGTGTGTGTGTCTGTTCGGTGCTGTGCTATAGAACAGAGAGGGTTCTGGTAGAAGGTTTCCATCTCAGATTTTTTATGGATCTATCGCTATGAATTCATTGCGCAAAGTTATCTGAAAACCATCCTGTAGGTTGTGCCAACATAACCAGCAATAACACATTATGACTCTCATATTCACACAGTGGAGGATGATTTAGGGTGATGTGGATACAACCATGACAATAATTTGGATGCTAACACATGTTTTATCAGATTATAAAATATCATAATAGCTGGGGAATGTGTCCCTCCCGCCTCTTTATAGATAGAATTGAACCTTCTTGAGGAAATACATGATCCAACGCTTTTGCTGAATTATAGATATTGTTAACAATTCAATGTTATCGAATATTTAGGAACACACGCACACACACATACACATTAACAACTAAAAACACAGACAGGCTGAGGTACGTACAGACACACACACACACACACACACACACACACACACACACACACACACACACACACACACACACACACACACACACACACACACACACACACACACACACCAAATAAAAATACATGAAACTATGCATCACTTTTGTGATAAAATTGACAAAAACAAACACCCCACCCATGTCTTTACATCAATATTTGAAATGTAGTCTTTTACATAACACTGTTGACACCTTCTCTCCTAGTGTTTACCAGGGATCTGACTACATCTCACTGAAACCGTTAGATCGTTGTTGTTTTACCACTGACAACGTTTAACAAAAAAAAAAACACAACAGCTACATTTCTAGTCTCCATCTTTGCTGAAAAGAATTCCCTGGAGAGTGTCGGCATAGGCATGTGTTTGTGTGTGTGTGTGTGTGTGTGTGTGTGTGTGTGTGTGTGTGTGTGTGTGTGTGTGTGTGTGTGTGAGAGCGCATTTGTGTGTGTGTGTGTGCGAGCGCGCGTGTGTGCGAGTGCCTGTGTGTGTGCGCGTGTGTGTTTTAGCGCAGGCCGTCACATGTGATCAAGACAACATGATCCGAATTTGCGCGCAAAGCGACACGCTATCCGTGATTTCATCACACATGTCCGCGTGCACGCACGTCAAAATCCCGCCAAACGATCGCAGCGAGCATTGCCTCGGCTCTCTTACCTAACCAAGATCTCCCCCCCCCTATCCCCTACACCCCCTCGTCACACACCACACACACCCACACCCCCACACAGACACACACACACTCTCTCACACATACACGCACACACTCGTGCTGTCTATAAGGACCCCCCCCCCCCCCTCTTCTTGCTCATAATGTCCTACCATGACAGCACGCTGACGTGTCACCCCCACTCTCTGTCACTACCCCCCCCCCCCCCCCTCCCTCCAATCCCCTACACCGAAGTAAAAAAAGCACCTCGCTGTAATGTAAAGTATTGTCATGGCAGGCCCCTAATGTGCATTTGCATTCCTTATCCCACTTCTTCTTTCTCTCCTTCTATCCTATTTTAGGAATGACCGAAGTGACCCCCCCCCCCCCCCCCCAACGGATTCCGTCTTGTTTTTCTGGGGTGAGAGGTGGTGTCAAAGGAAGAGACTTTATATCACACATTTAAACCCTCACACTGTAAGACCAAATGTACGTTTATATTTTCTACAAGCGTGATAACAATGTCTGTGCTTCTCTTTCAATGTTGTTTTAAATTAATAGCAGAGAACAAGACTCATTTGTGGGGCAGTATATGACTAAATGAGTAGGATGGAAAATTATAGATTCTACCAAAACACACACACAGTACGTCAAACATTAACGCATGGCAAAGACCTGCACATTTATTCCAGTCCCTGTTTTAATTAAAGTGATTTATCAGGTTTAGCGATGTATAAATTGAGTTATGATGTGTCTTTCCCGTGTTATTATTTATTGTGTCGGCTACTTTGCTTGTAAATGGCATTAATCATGTACTCATTATTTATTATTATGATTATTTATTATTATTTTGATGCATGCTCTTTCCCTATTATGATGGTGAACAGAACGCCCGTCTTTATGAAGAATAGATTCGCTATATCGAGTACAATTGTTTTGTGTCCTCATTTTATTTGTAGCATTATTAATACTGAGGTCGCTGTTTCATTTTGACTATGTAAATGATCGTTCGAAACTTTTCTGTTGTCTCTTCATTGCCGTCATTGTAACCATCACTACTCCGGAACACGTACATGGTCAAAATAATGTCACACAAATACCAAACGTTCAGCTCTTTGTAAAATAATGTTTATATTTAGTGAGTTGCTGGAGTTACTAACTTAACATGTTAACCACAATGGTAATTAATGGGTTATGTAGCATGTCTATATGTTGCGTTTGAACATAAACTACTGCAGATTTTAAAACCTTGGCTTACACCGATTCTGGCTTTCATTTTGGTATGCATTGAAATGTAATATCCTTAATATTCTCTCTGACAACCTTTAATTTATCCTGGAACTAACATAACATAATTCTTCCCAGACTTAAATAAAGCATAGTCATGCCATTAAACAAGTTACGTTTGAGGCGATGCGATCTAACACTATACTGTAACGCTTCTCTTTATAATCTCTGGAAATCTTCAATCGGCAATAAAATCGTATGAGGTTTCCAGACACTCATTGACAGGCCGAATATAAGAATATATCCTAGAATATAATAAGAAAGGGCTCTTACTTTGACACCAGCTATATCTTCAAATCTATCAGATAAGACTGCATAATTAAAATGCCAACTATGAGTATGAAGAAAGGAGGGCTTTGATATGTTATAGGTATAGTTTTAGCCTTTTTTTCCCATGAAACTGTGCCTAATATGTAGACAGGAATGATCTGTTGCTGTAAATTTGACAATGCAATTAAAGGTAAATCCCCAATCCAAGCCTGTTGATATATTTCATGAAGAATACGTTGATGAAATTCTTTAAGGAACACTTGTCTAATACTGATTGATGGAAGTTGATTAAGGGATTCACTTTCCAAAAATGTTTCGAAACTAAAAATAAAAAACGGTAAAACTAAGAAGTTGCAGAAAAAAGGATTCTTATAATAAAATAGTCTCAGGCTATATCAAATATATAGGAAATACACACACACACACACACACACACACACACACACACACACACACACACACACACACACACACACACACACACACTCTCATGTGTGCATTCACACAGTTACACACACATACATTACACATCTGAGTGTGCACCTACACACACACATGCAGACACCTACACCCAAACACACTCACACACACCTGCAAACACACACACCTGCAAACACACACACCTGCAAACACACACACACACACACACACACACACACACACACACACACACCTACACACACACACACACACACACACACACACACACACACACACACACACACACACACACACACACACACACACACACTCTCTCTCTTCCTCCCACTTTTACCTCTGCATGGTAATGCTCCCCCAAAGCAGGACCACCGTGCGTCCCATCGCACCCTGGGTGCAGCCAGCAGGACTCAATAAGTGACACATTTCACCTATCAAAATGGCTGCCCTGTGACACGCTCTCCTCCTTCGCATTCCTTCTGTTTTTCCTTGACACACGCCCGGGCAATTAGCATTTTTCCGCCATTAAAGCAGAGAAAAAGAAGGCAGCCATATGTGTTTTCATTCCCCCCTCTCCCGGCTCCGTTACACCACTCGCTGTGTGTGTGTGTGTGTGTGTGTCGTGTGCGGTAAAACACAAACACGTGAAAAACCCATAAAAACCCCGGCTAAATATCGCTAGCCAAACATTGCCGATACTTCATGTTGTGCAGTGAGCGAAAACTGTCTGCTATCAATTTGCCCCCGCCGAATAAACAATCAACGCCATATTACAGCACACTCTGAATCACGTGGCTTGTTATTGCTGTTATGCTGCATTCAGGGCCGTTAAATCATCCGTTTTTTTATACGGAAAGCACGGCAGAGTGGGCCCGTTTTCACGAGGGTTTTGATTTCCACCAACACCAAGAACAACCCCACTGTAATCTGTCGCATCTTTAGTTTCCATAAATAATTCTGGTCCCTAGGTAGTAAATAAGTAAATATGTTTACATGCACACAGACAACAGTAATGGCTTCTTGCGAACCCATATTTCTGGATATGGTGGAGAACACCCCCCATGGATTTATGCACTTATGAATGCACTACTTTGTTCCCATTTTTTTTTATCTTGGGGGAAATAAACCTTATCGAAGTAAACACAGTGACAAATGTTTTGCAGTTAATAGAGTTTGGTGGATTTAAGTCTGTTTCTATGAATATAGTGATTCACATCCGTGCGTTTTTATTCCTCAACTTTCGAAGGATGTGAATCCTCAGAACACAATTCACGGAAAAATAGCCATAAAACCCATGATGGCTACCTTCAGATTGGATTGGCTCTTAAAAACCTAGCCCCCCCCCCCCCCCCCCCCCCCCTCCCCCAACACACTCCTTTTCTCCAAACATGAAACCGACTCCACGCATGCATAATGTGGGCTTGTTGTGTGTAGTTTGAGGCATATATTTATGAATAGGAAGCTTTAATTAGGGCTTGTGTTTCCTCCCCAGTCACAGTGAGGGATGGTCTTGGACGACATTCATTAATGATAATCAGCAGGAGCGATAGCTCTGCTACAGGGCGAGTCTCCAGGGATCTGA
>NC_044069.1:8213539-8238373 GCF_902167405.1 Gadus morhua
GCTGATATGTAGTCCCCTTCATCAAGTGATGCTGTCGCCGCACACCCCCTGACATCCACAACCACATGAATATATACGTCGGGGTTTGACAGCCGACAGCATAATACGGTTCTAATGACGTTTATTAGTCGTGGCTTAACATAAGGCCACAATAATATGGCTCTTTGTTTTCTTTTTTTCATACGATAAATTACACTTTTTAATACACTTAAAGACATCAACGGCGTTTTTGTGATTGTATTTTGTGTGAAAGTGGCTCTGCAAAATCTGTCTTCCGTGGGTGGATCCTAATCATTTAAATGCAAAGACTTGACATGTTTTGGTGCACAAGGATAATTTCAGTTTTCTTTTCAATAAGTATTGTACCTGTATTTCCATAACAGATGTGTATGCATTCTCTCATTGCTTCTAGGAAGTCCCCCGAAGGTTTTTAATCAGAGTCTCCTCCTCCTTGTGCTCAACCCGTGTTGAGTCCCGTACCTGTCCACTAGGGGTTCCCACACCTTCCCCTCTTTAACACACACGCCCTACCATTCAGGCCGTACCCGTCTTCTTCATGTCCCGTGCCACAGTTAATCGTGTGCTACATTTAGCTAGGAGTTCCTTTCAGAAAAATAACATTTTCACTTTATTTTCAAGTCACCCTTCTACATTTTTCTATCTATAAAAGGGCTTTCTTGATTTCACTACCACTAACTCTCACCCTGGCCTGGACTCAGAAGACAACAACAACTTAAGGAGGTTTTAACGAGCCATCAGCACCACCTCACTGCTGTCTTAACTCCTTCACCATCACCCCTGCTCCATCCCCGCCCGGCTGCCACTGGAGCGTTACCGTGGCGACCCACGCGTCCTGTCCACGCGTTCCTCTCTCAAGTATCTCGCTCCTTTTTGAGCTTCAATCTTCTGCCTACTCCAGATAGATTACTCCCCGCGCAAAGTCTCAGACCGTGTTTCAATTCATTCGAGAACATGGCAAATGAAACACAAAAAAGTCTTCTGGATAAAACACAAAGAGCCAAAAAGATAAAAAAAAGATTCCTGTGGTATCGCCACACCAACTTCACCGGAACCCTTCCCAGCCCCACCCACCACTTTGAGTACACATCCGTTTGACTGTGATATCTCCTTTCATCTCCTCCCAATAGTTAACACCCTGCTAACCCTGACCAGTGTAAATCAATTCGGTTAAAGCCCGGTCCATTTGCGCCCCTATCTAAACCATCACGCGCTAAAGAGGACTGCTCCGTTCCCCGCCTTTTGTCCTCTCCTCCGCCGGCACCTGATCTCTTTAACCCCGAGACGTACGGCTACAGCGGACACGCCAAGACCAACGGCCCCTGCTCTTGCACTCTGGGGTTTCCGCCAATCCCCTTTTTCCTGAAGCCGGCACTTTATCTGGGTGAAGTATTCCCACCCAATAGCTTGTTCAATTTAGTGGGCCGGTTGTTTATTGGAAAACACGGTGCCATCGCATCATTCACAGGGGTCTAACAGGAGGGGGCTTTATGAATGGGGGGGGCCCCCGATGCTGCGGTCCAGATCAACAGACGAATGACCCCCCCCCCCCCCCTGATGCTTTTAAACCGGGGTATGTCGCGGCGCTGCTAAAACCAACGATCGCTATGAATCTCCTCTAATGCCCCCCAAAATTCCTGTCACGGCTCTTATCGGACCGACCCCCGCCACACCCTCTGAATGAGTCGAACTTGTCTCCCTCCCCCCCACACTCTCCCCCCACCCTGGGGTTCAGCGCGTCTGCCTCAGTGGTCAAGGACACTGGGGGATGGGGGGATGGGGGAGTGGGGGGTATCGGTGGCCGTCAGGGGCAGGGCCTCCCATCCATCAGAGGGCCACCGGTAATGGAATCAAGCAGTGACAATGATCATCAGCACAGCAAACAATTGACCATAAACATCCCCTGACAAGTGGGCCGGCGCTGGGGGAGGGGGGGCTGCGGTGGTGGGGGAGGATGTAGGATGGGTGTGTGTGTGTGTGTGTGAGAGTGCTTGTGTGTTTTGAGGGACGTGTGTGTGCTGTGTGCGTTCTTGTGTGTTTTGAGGGATGCGTCTTGTGTCTTGTGTGCGTGCATGTGTGTTTTGAGGGGTTGTGTCTGTGTTGTGTGCGCGTGTATGTCTGTGTGTATTTTTAGGGCTGTGTCTGTGTGTTGGGTGTGTTTGTGTGTCGAACAATGTGTGTGTGTGTCTATGTTTTGAGAGAGGTGTGTTTGTGTGTTGAACGATGTGTTTGTGTGTTGAACGAAGTGTGTGGGTGTGTGTTGAAAGATGTGTGTGGTTATGTGTGTGTGTGTGTGTGTTGAGGGATGGAGATGAGTGTGTGTGTTGAATATAGACGCCAGGAAAAACAGTCAGACATTGAGAGATAGACATAGGGTGAGGGGAGAGAGAATGAGAGAGAGAGAGCTATAGTTGGCTAAAGAGAGAGAGAGAGAGAGAGAGAGAGAGAGAGAGAGAGAGAGAGAGAGAGAGAGAGAGAGAGAGGAAAAGAGTACAAGAGATTTGGAGTGAGAGATAGAGAGACAAAGAACAAGGGATATCGAGAAAGAGACAGAATGAGAGAGACAAAGAGAGAATGAAAGACATTCAATGAGGAGGAGGAGAAGACAAAGAACAAGAAAGTAAAACAGAATAAACAAGAATGAGATGATGAAGACCGGCACGAAAGATGAAAATGCTGAGGAGAAAGGAATAGTTTTGGGATAGAGAGGAGATGGAGGGCAGATGAAATAGAGAGAAAGTGTGTGAGAGAGATTAAGAAAGACAGAAAGAGAGAGAAGGAAGAGGATGAGGTTGAGGAGGTAAGAGAGAGAGAGCGAGGGAGTGAAGGCTTGTTAAAGAAAGGGAGAGAGAGAGAGATAGAGCTACGCTGGGAGGTAAGACAGCACTGCAGAATAGGACAGATTCGGTGAGGAAGATATTTGCCCAGGGATGATGTAGTCGTCCAACACTCTCCTTCCAAAACAAAACAAACGCGCCCCCTGTGGCGCCCCACTCCTCCTGACTCCAGCTCCTCTTCTACCCTCTTGTTTCATCACTCGTCTTCCTCTTTCTCCTTGAAGAGGGGCCGCACTTTAAACATTTAAAAGTTATAGTTTGATACACTGAGCCCTCGATTTAGCAAAAGGCTTCATCCGCACAGCAGGATCATCAATTATATAATGTGTGGTATACAGAGATGTGTATACAACATGATGCAGGTTTATTTCTTTGATATTTAAATCGAACACGAAGGCATTTGCGAAGGGGGAAAAAAAAAACAAGGACTTTGCTAAAGCGTTCAACTGTATTTCCAGCGGTGGTTGAATGGAGAAGCAACCGAACAGAGTGGAAACGGCTGCTCTGTCTCCCTCCTCTCCACCACAGACCGGTGAATAAAACCCAATTAGAGGGGATTGCAGAGTTTCTATGTACGCAGGACGTCCATTTTATTTGTTACAATTGTATTACAGGGAGGGGGTGGCTGTTGTCGAGATGTGTTTTGTTCCCAGTTTTTTTTGTCAGCTGATTCCTCCCTGACACACACACACACACACACACACATACACACTGTGACACAGTAGCAGACACACACACACACACACACACACACACACACACACACTGTGACACAGTAGCAGACACACACACACACGCACACACACACAGTGAGTCGCATCACACACACACACACACACACACACACACACACACACACACACACACTCGACACACACACACAGATGGATGCAGTTGCAGACAGACACACACACACCACAAACACTCAACACACATAGTCCCTCCTCCCAACACACACACACACACTCACACTCAGAATCCTTTTAATTAGCCACCATTTGTCTTAGCTTTGCCTCTCTCCCTGTGTTTATCCCGACGTCAGGACTGACACTGGCCAATTAGTGCAGTGAAATGGTTTAGCCCTCAGCGGAGCACCAAACGCTAGCAAGGCAACAAGGAGATTTGCTCGGTGCTTGAGGACTGGGCTGCGCGGTGTGTTTATGTACCACTGTGTGTGTGTGTGTGTGTGTGTGTGTGTGTGTGTGTGTGTCATAATATGAAAGGAAACTGCTGGAGATTTTTATTACATTTTTTTCTCGTATTAGGTCAGCGTTATTATTTCTTAACACTTAACTTGAGGCGTTGTCAAAGTGTGAGAGAGAGAGAGAGAGAGAGAGAGAGAGAGAGAGAGAGAGAGAGAGAGAGAGAGAGGGAGAGGGAGCGAGAGAGAAGAACAATATGTGCAGTGTTTGATTGTCATTCAACACCTGATTTGAGGGAATCATTATCCTATATTTGTTTTTCCTGAGCCGTGGCGGGAAAAGGTGACCCTGTGAGGTTAGCTTGTTGTAATGATAACACAAAAAGAAAGGGATGGAAATCCAGGCAAGGTACTGCGGTGGGCTGATGGTGGACGACTGGGGGTGGTGGTGGTGTTGGTGGTGGTAAGTGACTAATTGTCTCGAGGCTTTAGTCGAAGAAGCGCACATCCAAAGTGCCCCAGACTTTTTCCCTTTGTTGTTTACTTACCGTCTTCAGAGTCGCCGCAACGCTATCATTAGCAGCCACTCCAAATTGAAACAGTCATCAAGGGTGTCTTTAAGCTTCGTCTGAAGCCTTTTATTATTTATTTATACTTTATTATTTTTTTTAATAGCTCGCGCAAATGACATCTCGCTCATTTTTGCTGGCGGCGTACATGACTGATGTGTTGAACGAAAGTCACGCCATCGCGAAGCTTTGAGCGCTTTGGCGTCAAGGACTTTTTTCATTTTTTCATTTATTTTAAATGTTTTTTGAAGTGCGTGATTGTGAAGTGCCGACACATGCTCGGAGAGATAAGTAATTTGACACACAGACATCACAGCGCGCAAATCTCCTTCGTCTGGCTGTCGCCGGGCGGACCCACGCGTCCGACTCTCGTTCTCTTTTTTTTCTTCTTTCTCAAGAACATTTTACGACTGTCACAACTGACTGTCAACGGGAATTGATACACACAAACAAGATGGCATTGAACCCCCCCCCCCCCCCGATTAGACAAGCCGTCAAACCGTGGAGAAAAAAGAAAAGGAGAAAAAAAGCAAATCCCACTTGAATTAAAAAAAAAGAGACGTTAATTTAATGAACATTTATATACTAATTCGGCAATTTGATTAACTAGAGAGATCTCCTTGAAAGTGCCGTGTTATCCATTAAGCTAATTAATTATTCCTTTATTTTCAATCTGTCAAGTCGGCGCGACTGAAGCTAATATGTTTACAGCGGAGGAGTGAAACAGTGACGGTCGTCGTGGCAGCGTTATGACAGCCAAGATGTTCTCACTGTTACACTTCCTACCGCCAAGGAACAACAAACTGCTCTCACCACCAGAGCTCATAACCAGAGTGTGAAAAAACACACACACGCAAGCACTAACAGACACGCACGCACGCACACACGCACGCACACACTAACAGAAATGCATGCACACACGCACAAACACAAACTTACACACATGGGAAATGATGACCACGAGTGCATAGGTGAGAGACGCATGTGTAGTACATACTCACACACGCACACACACCAAAGACCAATGTGTAGAACACACCCACACACACACATCCCCACATACACACACACACACACACACACACACACACACCCAAGATGAATGTGTTGTACAAACAAACGCAGGCACACACACACACACAAATGCAGGCACAACCACTCACACACAAACACACACAAACACAGGGGTCAGAGTTTCAAAACTACGTGGCCAACATTATGACATTTCTTTGGCAGCCTTGGCCCAGGTTATACTCTGAATAAATGGATGTGAAATGATTTACCTCGGCTAAACAGACACAGACACAACCCCCTGCACGTAACTCGCAGACAAATACCCCTCATAACCCCCCTCCCACACACACACACACATACACAAAAACCCTACAGACAGACACAACATCCCTACACACACACTAACACTTACCTCAGACACAACTGCTGTCTACTTAGAGAGAGAGAGAGAGAGAGAGAGAGAGAGAGAGAGAGAGAGAGAGAGAGAGAGAGAGAGAGAGAAGATATTAGAAGATATTAGAAGATATTAGAGAAGATATTAACGCTTGCATCCTGTTAATATCTTCAAAACATATATCGTTCAAACCTAGTTCCTTCCCCTTGTGTCTTACCTTATTCGTGTTTTATTTTGCCCAATAAAATGCTAGTGTTGTAGTTGTAGCTGTATTGCCTGGCGAATATTAACCATGGCATGCTAACATCAACAAACCAAAGCAAGCACAACAGTGCTTGAGAGAGAGAGAGAGAGAGAGAGAGAGAGAGAGAGAGAGAGAGAGAGAGAGAGAGAGAGAGAGAGAGAGAGAGAGAGAGAGAGAGAGAGAGAGAGAGAAACAAAGAGGGAAAGAGACAGAGACAGAGAGAGAGAGACAGGGCAGCAATCAGTCAGAATCACAGCGTCTCCTGATGCCCAAGGCATTAAGAGGTATCAACCAGCAGATGCTTTATGATGGCTTCCTCTTCCTGTATAAAGACTCCCGTAAAGATCCTGGGTTCCATGCCCAATTTCCACCGCCTAGCCTCCAACCCCTACCCTCGCTCTTCCATGACCAGGATCTGAATCCCCGGCAAGCTGCTTTGGATAAAATCATGTGATGTTATGCAAAATAAAAAATAATTCTGAATGGAAAAAGCTGGGTTCTTTATCCAGCACTGGAGAGCCCTCACAAAGTGATTGCTGGGTGATTGATTGTTGTGATTGCTGTAATCGTCTAATAACGTGATTGTAAAGCGACTGCAACTTTTCTAATCTCAGAGTTGATCAAATAGTGTGGCAGAACTCAAGCGTCGGAATTAATGAGCTGTCAACTGTGTGCTTGTGTGTGCTTGTGTGTGTGTGTGCTTGTGTGTGTGTGTGTGAGTGTGCGCGAGAACGTGTGTGTGTGTGTGCATGCGCGTGTGTGTGGGTGCTTGCATGTGTGTGTGTGTGTATGTGTGTGTGTGTTTGTGAGTGAGAGAGAGAGAAAATACTCGATGCATACTCTGTTTTGACCGAGCTAGTTCTGCATTGAAGTGTAAAGATGTCAAATCGAGGCGGTTACAAGCAGGTCAGCCACGTTGGAGTGTGAATTATGCCTTGACATTAGCATTTTATTTGTGTGAAACATTTGCAGAATCGCAGATTCCTTAACTTTTTTAGGTGATTTCTTCAAGAACACTGTTCTTGTTCAAGAATATGTCTTGCTGTCTGCACCGTTAAGAACATAAAAAGGATGATTATGTGGAAAAAAAGTATATCTTATCTTTGACAATTTGTCTTTTCCGACTAATTTTTGTTCACTACGGACATCGACAAAATGATCCAAAATCACAGTTCCACACTACATTCTACTTCAAATACATTTCATTAAATTGTATCAAATGAAACTATATTAAAATAATCAAACCCTAAACAGAACAAATACTCATCAATAAAGGTGTAAAGGCTGCCGTGTTTGATATAGATTTTCGTCTGTGATGACTTTAGCATCGCCGTGCCCAATACTAAAGTAAAACACAAATGAATAACGACAATAATAACATTGCATCTAAAGGGTTACGGTCTGTCCGTACAGCTGGGGCAGATGTCCCACACCAGATGGGAGTGTGTGTGTGTGTGTGTGTGTGTGTGCGTTGTGTGTGAGTATGACAGAGTGTGTGTGTTGGGGGACGGGAGAGAGACGTTGACACTGATGCAGTGTAGAAAGGAAAGAGGGCGGCGAAAAAACAACACAAAAAAACACAACACAAAGTCGAGAGGTGAAAAATTGAGGCATTTACCGGAGTACATCATCCCCCCCCCCCCCGGCTCCCTGACACTCTGTAGGGCCTGACCTTACCAGCCTGCCTGGGGTGTCACTGCGTGCCCTAATCAAGCAGGAGGCTGGATGGACGCCACCGCAACCTGGGGGCCCCAGACGTACAGGGAAACATCCAGGGCCCCGGAAAGTAAAGGTAAAGTAAAGGTGTGTATGTATGGTCGGTGCGTTTTGTGTGTGTTTATCTAATTATTATTTTTTTTTACGGCATACTTTGCATGTTATTATTGTTTTTTTTTACGATGGAGATGACAGGGAATATTAAATGAGTAAACGGGAGATTGAAGTGTGAGGATTTTTTTTTTTCATGTACGTGTGCAATGAATTTTTAAAGAAGTGACTTTGATGGGGTCTGTCTGTTTTTTTTGGAAACTTTTGTAGGTTAGGTATGTTAATTCGCTTATGTTTCATTTTTAACCTGAACAAATCTTTGCAATGCTTTCTTACCACATACGCTTGAAAGATAACCTTATAAAATGGATGACATTTCTGTTGTCTTCTCGGTTAGCTGACCATGGACTATGGATGAACATGAATGGACGATCAAACATTCAAACTGTTGTCTTAAAGGTAAACATCGCCACGCAATCTTTGGTCAACTCAACTGTAATTATTTAAACCTAGATCTAGTATTTAGGTCCTTCGAGTGGAATAATGTACGCAAAATGAAATAAAAACATTCCAGAGGAATTCAAGTTCCACATTGTGTTTTCTTACATTATCGTGAATAGGACAAATAAGACATTTTCGTATTATAAGGCATCTGTGGAGCTGTATAACAATATGATTGACCTTTCCACGACTGCGCGAAAGGACATTAAACCCAAATTTATTTTAAATTCAACCATGTGGAACGGTATTAACATATTATATTCTAAATAAATTCAGTCATGTTGTAAAACAAAATTAGGCACAACTATATAAACTTTACGAGCCTGTAAGGGTGAGGGCAGCACATTTTTTATGTAGCGTGAACTTTTGGAAAATGATATAATGGGTGACATCATGCGCAATATATTATCCATTCATTTTTCACAATTCCCCTCAGCTTCTGGAAGGAATCCATTTTGGGACTCACAAACCCGTACCTTTAGACCATTGGTCAATAACTTGCAGAATCCAAACTTTTAATTCTGCCACCTGGGAAATCAAATGAAACAACCGAAATCCATATTTAAAAGTGAAATCAAGATTTACAGCTACCTAATTCCAATGTAACAAACGTCATAATAAGCACAAAATAATCTTAAACCATGGCAGATTCACAGATAGATAGACGAATATATATTGAGTAGCCTATACTTACTATATATCAGAATAGAGATTTTGTTTTTGTTACGTTTTGTTTAGGTATCTTTAAGTTTCATTGCACACATGAATCATTTGAATTCAAACCAGGTTATTCTGCCTATGCTTTATTCTAAACAAAAGGTGTCCACAGTTGATGTAAAATTGGGTCAATATTAGCTTTATCCTCTGTTCCATTAGTCTGCAGAGGATCAGCTTACCGGCGGCGGTGCTTTTGGTTTGAAATTGTACCTGCGATAATATTTGTGAAAAAAAAGTCTTTGTTCTTCCTGACCGGAGATACCCTGTTGGGACTTTAATTTCACTCACAGTGTGTATAACCAAGTTAATTCGATAAGCACACACACACACACACACACACACACACACACACACACACACACACACACACACACACACACACACACACACACACACACACACACACAGACAAACCTGACATACACAAACACACACACACACACACACGGACACACCTGACATACACATATACACACACATGCACACGCACACGCACACGCACACACACACACACTGGTCTGGTACACACACACACACTGGCACACACACACACACACACACTGGTACACACACACACACACAAACACACACCCACACACACACCAGGACCGAGGATAAAACACAGGTTTGTCATTTTAGGTTCCCTCCATGACACAATTTTCTCTCCAGATGTTTCTGTCGGACCCCCTGAAGCTTCTGCGTTTGGATTATTTAACTTTGAGGCCTCAAAAGTTGGGGGACCAAAAAGTTCAGGTAAATGTCGCTCCACATGATCCCGGATTCAGTTTTTCCCGGCCCTGTGTTCATGGGTTCTCATGCATCACGCCTGTCACCAATACAATGAGAGCCCTAGATCACTGGAGTAGGGTTCGGGGCGTCTGAAGGCCTCCGGCCCCTGGGGACCCACATCGGGGCCCCTCGTCATTAAGAAGATCCCAATACAATGTAAGAGTGTTTTAAAATATAAAAATAACAAGGTACATTTGTATTATTCTTGGTTGTTATTTTGTCCTCTGGGCTGTTGTCACCCATGGCGGGAATATATATTAGAAAAATAAAATGGAATTTGTATTTTTTGGATTAACGACAATTCAACAATTTCCTAATAAATAAATTCTCATATTTTTAAAGAAAAGCGTGTAAAGTTGGCATCGTTCATTTGGTGCCACTATTTGATAACTTGACTAAGCGCTTTATGATTTGGCCAACCGACCATATTTCACAACACAAATCCCGCTCATGGTGATATTATCATTATTATAAACAGTTAAAGTACGACCAACTTGATGATGACGTTTAAAACTAGAAATGTGAAAATGGATGAAATATGCACTTCATCCCGCTGCTTCACAAAAAAAAAAAAAAATGGACACTTTTAAATCCGGACAGGAGAACGACTTGAGTCTCCCAACTGACGGTAAGCTTTTTTCTCCACAACAAAAGGCTGCTCAGAAAGAATCCATCAGTGTGTCCACCAAGAGGAAGTGTCAAAACGTCTAGAGTCTGGCATGCCAGCAGCCTCCGGCCAGGGCTGCAGTGGGAGAGAGTGGACAGAGCAAACACTGAACATCAATGCCACGGTTCAAAGCCTGATAGCCACTAACAAGGCTGTGTTGGCTGAGAGCTGCCATCCATGGAGAATGTGAAAGTTGTAGGGTGATCCACGAATTGTGCATTCGACATGAATTGTGTCTCGGATCGTGGATTCCACCAAGGTGCCCAAATAACGGGTTTCACATCTAAATATATCGGAAAACAGAACCGCTGAAAGCGTTTATCACCTGCTGACATCAATCTGGATGAGAAGCACATGCCGGATGGCTGCGTGGTTATTGTGTTTGACTCCCACTGAAGAAAGGTTGTGGGATCAGATACCCACAGTCTACCTGTACGCACCCTTGAGCAGGACGCCTTAGTCCTACCTGCTCCTTAATGAAATGTATCTCGAATAAATCAATGCAGGTCACTTTGGAAAAAAGCTAATTAAAATTAGTTAACTGCTAATTATTTTCAAGATTAGTATTATTTTTTATTTATGGCATAGAAAGGGAAGTCTGGGGCCCCCTGCTTGAGCTGCTCCCCCCGCGACCCGACCCCGGATAAGCGGATGAAGATGAGATGATGAGATGAGATGAGAGATAACTGCTAATTAAATGTTAGTAAATAAATACCTATTTCCGCATCCTTTTGTTAAATCAATATACCCATAATGTGAAGTGTAACAAACACTAATAAAACCTATGATGGAGGCTCCAGCCAGCCTTCATCAGTTTATAGAAGGATCTCAGCTTCCTTCCTCTTCCTCTTCAAAGAATGACTCCACATCCTCTTACTCAGGCCTTTTACTTACGTATTTATTTTAAATAGGCTTTCAGTGCTCTCCCGGGCATGACGGTGAATACAAACAGCAAAGTGACGACAGGCACGCAGGAAGCAGAAGACACACAGACAGGAAGAAGACAGGCAGCCAGTGTAGGCCGGAAGGCGGGAATCGAACCTGTGCCGCTTCAGGTCGTATTGCCTCTGTGGTTAGAGCTACTAGCGGGTTGAGCTATACTGAGCTGCACTGGCGTGGCCGTAACTAAACTTAACGCCACTACCCTGTGTGTGTGTGTGTGTGTGTGTGTGTGTGTGTGTGTGTGTGTGTGTGTGTGTGTGTGTACCTGTGCGTACCCATGTGTAGGGCTGCCAGTCGGAAGGCGCCTTACACCCTGATATTACACGCTGTTGACACCCCGCCGGTGACAGCGTGCACGCACACGGAGGTTACGTGCGCTATGTACTGTTTCTTTGTCTCCCCCCCCCCCCTCCCCTCCCCCCTCCCCCATCCCACCACCCCGTCTACCTCGACAAAAACAAGCGAAAAATCCAATGCACTCGGGGGAGGAGCAGGAGGGAGGGAGGGGGGGGGGGGGGGGGGGGGGGGGGGGGGGGGGGGCGGAGGGCGGGGGTGTGGGGGGAGGAACACACAAAAAAACAACAACAACAGAAAAACGACAATAGCATCCAGCGATAGCACTGTCAGCCGCGGCGTCTCTCCTGGATGTTAAAAGCTTTAAGAGCAGAGGCCTCTGTGACACCGACAGTCCCCGGGTGTCAAAGATGGTTGAAGACTTGAGAGCAGGCCTCTGTTTAGAACAAAAAAAAACAACACTGTTGTGTCTGTGGGTGTGTGCGTGTGCGTGTGTCTACATGCCAGTGTGTGTGTATGTGTATGGGTGTTTGTGTGTCAGCATGTGTGTTTGTGTGTGTTGTTGCCGTGCGTCTGTCTGTGTTTGCGTGTGTATGGACGCACGTACGTGTGCAAGTGTGTGCCTGTTTGTGTGTTTACATGCACGCGTGTGTGAGTGTGTGGCTGGGCACATGCGCACATGTTTACACGCGTGCGTCCACATACATGCGTGTTTGTGGCCGCGAGCGCGCCGGTGTGTGCTGACGTCCAAGTATGTGTGTGCATGCCCATGCGTATGTGTGTGTGTGTGTGTGTGTGTGTGTGTGTGTGTGTGTGTGTGTGTGTGTGCGTCTCAGGCAGGCAGCTAAAGTGACATTTGAGGGGCACTTTAGAGCAGCCAGCGGCTGGCAGGGATCCTCTACATCACCTAAAGAGCCTCTGTCACTCATCGGAAAGCTGTCACCTTTCGGGGGGCCGATACGGTACGGGAGTCGGCTGACAGGTAGGAATTAATGAGAGGTGTAGTAGACCCCCCCCTGATCCTCTGTGTGTGTGTATGTGTCTGTGTGTGTGTGTTTGTGTGTGTGAGCTTGATATGTAGGGCCACACACGCGTGCGGGTGCGTCCACGTGTGTGATTGAGGCCCTTTTGTCCCTGAGGATGGAGAACCTTCAGAGGGCCGGTGTCATTTTGATGACAGGCGGGCGGGAAGGTGGAGTGAAACACACACACACACACACACACACACACACACACACACACACACACACACACACACACACACACACACACACACACACACACACACACACACACACACACACACACGCACACACACACACACACACACACACACACACACAGGGTGTGTTCTCCACGAGGAGAGGGGAAGGGCTGGGCCAGAGCCATGCTTTAAAAGAGGTTTTGTCTGGGATTCCTGTTTAGAGGTTGTGGTTTTCGGTGTGGTTAAGGGCGAGCTTGCGAAGCTAACTGGACGTAGCGAAGGGTTTGGTCGCGTCGTCTTGGCGATGTGAAGTCACGTTCAGGTAAGAGGAGGTTAGTGAGGTGAAGAATTTCGTTATTTGGTCGGTTTGGAAACACATGCTTACACTATGAACGGACTGGACACAGCGAGATATCGCAATATTCTATGACTTTCCATTTGAAGGCAGAAAACGGAGCAGGTCTTGACAAAGCCGTTGAATAGGTGCTGCATACATCAGCATTTGTATTTGAGTTGAGCGAGAGAGAGAGAGAGAGAGAGAGAGAGAGAGAGAGAGAGAGAGAGAGAGAGAGAGAGAGAGAGAGAGAGAGAGAGAGAGAGAGAGAGAGAGAGAGAGAGAGAGAGAGAGAGAGGACTTGTGGAGAACAATATGTGCAGTGTTTGATTGTCATTCAACACCTGATTTGAGGGAATCATTATCCGATTTATTTTTCCTGACGGAAAAGGTGACCCCGTGAGGTTGGCTCGATGAGAGAGAGTCGATGTTTGGGGATCAGGGATCAGGATAGCCTCCCAGTTAAAAGGTTCTAGGTTTGATCCCCAATCTGCTCAGCCTATCGGTGGGCACCTTTGAGTTACAGCCGATGGATGTTCTGGTTCAAGTGCCAATAATTCATCTTTAGACACAGACAAGGCTGTTATCCAAAGGTACAGGGAGTTCAGATGCATGTCATTAAGGAGCAGCTAAGGATTATGGCATCCTGCTATGTGCACATCAGGGGATCAATCCCAGTGCTTTAAGTCCAGGAGGTTCTGTCTCCTGTGTGAAGGTAATGATGTATCCATCATCACCTGAACTATGCACAACGCTGATTCTCTCTACTTTCAGCACCTAGCCATTCATTAAAAAAGTTCAAACGACATTGCCATACTAGCTGAACTAAATATTTTAGGAAAACCGATTCTAGGATTTATTTGACGGGTGGGAGGGATTGTCTGCTCTCGGTATTGGCTCATTAAATGTCACACGGAATTCTTCTGCGCTAAATTATCATTATTTTACTTTTAACGTTCGGCTCCGCAAAGAAAAAATAATAAATATAATAAAAACGCCACGAGCTCGTAATGACTCGTAGTGACATTTCAAAAAATATTTCAGGATCCACAAAGCAGAGATCTGAGGCTCTTGAAGACGCCTGTGATGGCGGGAAACATGTCTGGAGGAGGATATAATTGGCTCGTGAGGAGGCCCGGGAGGACTTTAGGCAGCCAATGGAACGACACCAGACCGGGCGGTCCGACAAACATCAGCTCGCTGACTTGTTAAAGGGTGAACTTGATTGCAGTCATTTGGCTTCAACAAAAGCTTTCAACAAAAAGAGAGAGAGAGAGAGAGAGAAGAGGGAGAGTAGAAGTCACCCATTGTGTACTTTGTTTTCTGATATCTAATAACTTAAATGTTTGAGTGTGTGTGTGTGTGTGTGTGTGTGTGTGTGTGTGTGTGTGTGTGTGTGTGTGTGTGTGTGTGTGTGTGTGTGTGTTTCTTTGTAGAAAACAGCATTTTGTAGGTATTCCTATCAAAGTCAGCCATCCTGAATAAATTAAGTCAAGGACAACCAAAAGTTAAGCGAAGGAGGAGGGTAGGTTAGGATTATTATTTTTGGGTTTGTGTGTGTATGTGTACTCACACATAGGCAGGTATTATTGCATGAGGCTGCGTAGCTGTATGTGTGTGTGTGTGTGTGTGTGTGTGTGTGTGTGTGTGTGTGTGTATTTGTGTGTGTTTATACATAAAAAATCTCAATAGTGGTAGATGTTGATTTAAAATGAATGAATATATAACCCTCCATCGCATGCCTGCGCTTCCCCTCCACCAATAAAACTGACAAAAACATGAATAAAGAAGAAAATGCAGAAAAAAAGGAGAGAAAAAAACACACTTACACACACACACTTACACACGCACACACACTCCAGCACACAGCCTTCAGCGAGTGAGTTTATCAGCATGGCACCTGCTACGGGAACATCCTTGATGAACTAAAGGTTGTCTTCATTAAGTGCATTAATATTCATGACACATGCTAATTCTGACACAGAAAAGGTCTCGCTAACCTTTTCCTGTGTGAGGGGGGGGGGAAAAAAACCTTTTTTTCTTTTTTTTCCTCCACTTCTCAAGGAAATTACAGTCCAGCAATGACTTAATTAATGCCGGGCTTCGCGGACGTGGCGGTTTATTTTTTATTTTTTTCCGAGGGGGCTTGTCAGTTTGGGTGGCTGCCTGTGTGCCTCGGCTGACAGGCGGAGCGAGCGAGCGGCGAGGACATGCTGGCGGAAAGAGAGAGAGGGAGGGATGGAGGGAAGGGAAAGGACGGCGAAGGAGACGGCAGAGGAGAGGAGGAGTGAAGGAAAGGGAACAGAGAGGGGAGAGAGACGGAGGAGGAGAGAGAGAGAGGGAACGTATTGATGTTACGGTGGATTCTGCTGACCCCCAGGAACGCAGGGGAAATCTCTCATCATGCGGAGAGTGTCTTACATGTTTTATTTTAACCATTTTTTTTCTTCTTCTTCTTCTTCTTCCGGGGTTCGTCATTTTTTGAAGCCGATCGTATGATAATGTGTCGTAGTCTCTGAACATCTCTGACCCCTCTTCAAAGGAGAACAAGCAAACTCTGCCATCTTGTTCCCCCAATGTCAACGCACATGCTCACCCCTAAACACACACACACAAGCACCCCTAAGCACACACACACACTCACCCCTTCACACACTCACCCCTTCACACACACACACACACACACACACACACACACACACACACACACACACACACACACACACACACACACACACACACACACACACACACACACACACACACACACACACACCTTTTATGGCTTCACAGTTCCTAACTGAATATGCTGTTGTTAATGACAAGGTATTCTTTCCAACGTTCAGCTAGACTCAAATATGGGCTTCGCTGACACACACACACACGCACACACACACAGCTGAACGATAGCTAAAACAGTAGTGGTCCAAAATAAAATGTCCCCGGCACATTGTTTTGATCTACTAGCAGCTTTTTGTGGAGGCAGAGCGAGGCAGGGAAACAGTTATTCTGTCGCATCTACACAGAGCATGTGCGTAGCGTGGCGTTCACAACAACCGCCTTGGCGTTCATTGAAATGGAAACGTTGCACAGCATGTGCTTGGCATGGCACGCCCTCGCCCAGACGTACCTGTTTAGACGTAACCCGCTCGCTTAACCTCGCTTTCTCTTTTGACTTACCCGCACTTTAAACAGCGTGCGAAAACACACAGACACACACAAACACACACACATACACACACACACACACTAACAAACGAGCGGCCGCGACCACAAACTAGTCGGCGGCAGAGTGAATCATGGGGGCATCCGGTGCTAACATTGAGCAGTAAAAAATGTGGACATAAGGCAGCATTTCCTTTATCATGTCCCATAAAAATAGCAATTTGCTGAAGCCCTTGTAGCACAATATGGAAGGCAGTGTGTTGCGCTGATAGTGTTCAGATGACAGATCGCCCCGCGCTGGGAAGCTTTCTCTGCTGTCTGCCGCGGCCCCCTGCAATAAATCGCCCAGGGAAGGGGCCCAAGACAACAGAGAGAGAGAGAGCGAGAACAGAGAGAGAGACACATATAGTGGAGGAAGTAGGGGGAGAGAGAGAGACACTGAGGGAGAGGGGGAAGAGATAGAGAGAGAGAGAGAGAGAGAGAGAGAGAGAGAGAGAGAGAGAGAGAGAGAGAGAGAGACAGAGAGAGAGAGAGAGAGAGAGAGAGAGAGAGAGAGAGAGAGAGAGAGAGAGAGAGAGAGAGAGAGAGAGAGAGAGAGGAGGCTAAAGTAAGGAAGAGAGAGAAAGAAAAAGACAGAGACAGTAGGAAAGACAGATGAAGAGAGACACTAAGTAGGGAAGAGAGAGAGAGAGAGAGAGAGAGAGAGAGAGAGAGAGAGAGAGAGAGAGAGAGAGAGAGAGAGAGAGAGAGAGAGAGAGAGAGAGAGAGAGAGAGAGAGAGAGAGAGACTGAGAAAGTAGGGAAGAATGAGGGAGACTTGACACGAAAGTAGGGAAGAAAGAAAGGGAAGACATGAGGACGGAAGGATGGACAGGAAGCAAGGGAGGAATAAAGAAAAAACGAAGAAAGAACGACGCACAAACTAAAGAAGACGGGACGGAATATAGAGTTAAGAAATAACAAATGGGCGTCCACTCTCTGGCCAAACGTGGAGATAAAAGCCATCTACACTGCCGAGCGATATTAAGAAACACCGTGTCTGCGCTCACAGACACATTCATCACACATCAGCCACATTCATCACACACCGGCCGGGCCAACTACAAATGAACAGTGAGCGCCGTTGGATCCGCACGGCCCCTCCGAATCATAATGCTTCCTGTGCGCCCACTCAGTGGTGTTATTGTTCACATTTAGAGCCGCCCGTCAACTGTGATTGCAATCGATAGCTTTCAACCGAGTAGCTCGGCGGGTTTTTGCTTACTTCATTGATAGAGCATCACATTTATTTAAAAAAACAAACTATGAAAAGATTATAAAAAAAAAAAAATGGTTAGCTATTTGTCAGCCAACTTTGCGTTGTTGTTGTTTTTGCGTTCGGGCCGCTAACAGCTTTTGACAACGTGTCGAATGTATGTCGAGGTGACATAAATCTTTTTGTAACTCAAGTCAAATTCTTTTACTTGTTACTTCATTAATTCCGATCCAATGCGAGCATTGAGCCTTAGCATGCATTTGTGGATGTGACAGATTGATAAATATGTAAATGATGGTGAGTCAGTCACAGGGACTGATAAAGTGCGTGTGTGTGTGTTTGTGCATGCGTATTTGTGTGTGTGTGTGTGTGTGTGTGTGTGTGTGTGTGTGTGTGTGTGTGTGTGTGTGTGTGTGTGTGTGTGTGTGTGTGTGTGTGTGTGTGTGTGTGTGTTAAAATGTATGGATGTGCCCATGTTGCTTGCCTTTGATCACGCTCAGCAAGCCTGACACTCGCGGCAAAATTGGTCTCCGAAAATACGTGTTTCACTTTGTGTCAGCTAGTGAGAGTGAGTTATTGTGTGTGATAACTCTCGCTGTGCAAACAGCGTCGTCCTTGCAAAGTTTCTGTGTTTTGAGACTAAGGAGAACGCACGCTTGTTTCCTCAAGTAAATAACCGCAAAAAGCCTTTCAAAACAAATGGGATATTCATGGAGAGCCAAAAATCCTTACGAAATAAGTACAAAAGTACCAAGAATTTGTCAAAGCAACAGTTGATAAGTGACGAAGAGGAAAAAGGTGTGTCGGAAGGAGAAACAGTAGTTATTAAAAGAACGCAATAATGCAATGGTTTTGTTTTTCACAGGTTTCCTTACACAGACCAGTCGTAACTTCACGGCTCTGTTATGCAGTGGAAACACAAAAAGAAATGCCCTGGTTATGTGTCATTGCATGTCATATCGTGCCGTAGAAGAATACGCCAATAAACCCTACTCACACCATACCCAAATAAGAAAAAAGAAGAAGAGATCTCAAACTTCTACCATACATACCAGACGTCATCCTCTCCTGGGAAGATGAAGTCACTCTCAGCTGTGTCTAAGACAAAAACGAGACAAAAACGCCCCTTCATTTCTGAACATTGTTTATTTATAGTGCACTTCCTCAATAGTGTGTCACAGTGCGTTCACAGGCCCACATTAGGACACGGTCATTCAGTCAGAGATCTCAAAGAGCCAGGAGGGCCCAACGCCGGGGGCCGGTCGATGGACCCCACAAGAGCACCGAAACCTCAAGCAACCTCTCAAAGCAAAAAAAATAAAACACACCAACAAAAACACAACTAGTATTTCAGCCGGCGCGCACGTACACATCTCCCCCCTAATTCCCTGCACCGGAGGGACTCGTACTCCAGCAGTCAGCATCCTGCCGAGACTTTGCCTCCTGGTGTACAGGAACAAAGTGCTGCGGTTGCAATGGCTTGTGGGACAGATGCTGATCCGCCGGCGGTCACAGGTCTACGTTGACAAATCACGCTATCACGCCCGCGTGTTTCCACCTCTCTCTCTCTCTCTCTCTCTCTCTCTCTCTCTCTCTCTCTCTCTCTCTCTCTCTCTCTCTCTCTCTCTCTCTCTCTCTCTCTCTCTCTCTCTCTCTCTCTCTCTCTCTCTCTCTCTCTCTCTCTCTCTCTCTGTGCCTCTCTTTCAGTTTACACCCGACCCATCATCTGTTTCATGCTGCCCACTGTCGTGCTCTTTCTACTCCTTTCTTCTCTTCAGTCTCACCCCCCCCCCCCCACCCGAACCCCCACCTTGCCGTATCTGTCCGCCATTAAGGGAGATAGTCGCGGCCCCCTCATCTGTATGGTGTCTCCCCCCCCCCCTCCCTCCCTCCCTTATCCAACCCCCCACACCCCAACCCCGTGGACCTGACCGTCCGTTTCCGTAGGAACATCTCCCCCCCGAGCCCCCCCCCCCCCCCACTTCCCAATTGCCTGCTTTCCTCAGGAATCGGGAGGAGGATGGGGTTGATGGGGGAGAGTGGGGGAGGGAGGGGAGGGAGGGGGGAGCCCCCATCCTGTTCACTGATCCCATGGATCAAACTGACACTTGGTCAGCATCAGCACATTATGAACTACAGCCACCTGCCACCCCCCCCCTCCCACACACCCTCCCCCACCCACCGCCCTAACTCTCCCCCAGTCAGACACAGAGCTCTGTGGCGTAATGTGGGGAGGAATATAAAGAGGGAGCAGCTCTCTCTCCCTCTCTCTCTCTCTCTCTCTCTCTCCCCCCCCCCCCCGTGTTTGGTGTACAGCTGTGAAATGTTGCACACAGGAGGACCTTGCAAGACAGGGAGGGGAGGGGAGGGAGGGAGGGATGGAGGGAGGAAGTCGAGGGGGATGGGGTGGGTGGCTGCGGAGACAAAAGATCCCCCAGAAGACGGGATCGCTATGTTAGTCCCGTTGCAGGGGTGTTAACACCTGCACACTTTGGAGAACGCTGAAAACGTGGATCAATGTGTGTATGAACACACGTTAAGTTTATGAGTTGAGGGGAGTGATGGGAGCTAAATGCTTCAGACCGCTACTGAACGACAGCTCTTCATTGATGAGGTTACACTTTGCTTGTTGGTTTCAAAACTGTCTATTTACGACTAGTATTTACTGTTTTACTTATCCAGCATGAGATGCTTTTAACCAGAGCAGCTTTTTAGCCATTTAAAGCTACATGCCTTAGAACAATACGTTTTAGACACGTATACATACCTAGCTGAAAGCGTTCATAGCAAAAGTTACACCCCTTGAGTTTAGTGAAACAAAATAGCAAACTAAGTCACCTCTCCTATCTCTCTTTCTTTACATGTTGATGAATGACTGAAGCCAGCGACATAGAGCGAGCCGTACCCAGCATGCTGTTCGTGGTGTATCAGTGAATAGGCTCCCCTCTAAATACAGCTCGCCGCTGTACTTCCTCGCGTCAGGAGCGAAAAACCCGCCGAGGAAGAAGTCGATCGGATGAACGGCGGTTGAGAAAGAATCGAAGGACGGACCACAGACAGAGACTCCTGTAATTATGGTTTGATGCTGCACCGCTCAGCCCCTGTGTCTCCAGACTGACATGACATCTGAATTCACTGTTCAAATTCAAATGTTTTGCCTGCACGTACGTATGTACGTACGTATGTATGTATGTATGTATGTATGTATGTATGTATGTATGTATGTATGTATGTATGTATGTATGCATGTCAATTATGGCACCCATTGCACTCCTGATCATCCCTGAAAGGAGAGAGATTTTCTTGCCCTCTGGGGGGCTGGGGTCAGGGTGTCTCATATATACACTTGGCCTGCTAAGCCCTTGAGACTGTACCTGTGATAAAGGGCTTTACAGATACAATTAAATTGAATTTAACTCTACGATACTCCGGATAAAAGAATGCGCTGAATGTAACGGTGCACAGCGGTAGATCCCCCACCTCCAGGTAGCCTCCGCCCGTTCAAACGAGGGACGACCGTCGGCCATGGTCTCCACCCGGCGCCACCCCAGACCCCGCCCTGAGGCTCTGGTGTCTGAACTTAATTCTTCAAACGACCTCGTTTACGGAGGGGCTGCGGCTGCGGGCGGTGGGGGCCTCGCGTCCCGGCCAGCGCGCCTCATCGGGGCTGACACCCAGGGAGCGCTCTGACAGTGATACACACTGTACTCGCCAGACATGAGAGCGAGTGACACGAATCCCCGGGGAAAAGAGAGAGAGAGAGAGAGAGAGAGAGAGGGAGAGAGAAAGGGAGAGAGAGAGAGGGAGGGAGAAGGAGAGAGGGAGAGAGAGCGAGATAGAGGGAGAGAGAGAGAGAGAGAGAGAGAGAGAGAGAGAGAGAGAGAGAGAGAGAGAGAGAGAGAGGGAGAGGGAGAGGGAGAGAGCGAGAGAGCGAGAGAGAGAGAGAGAGAGAGAGAGGGAGAGGGTGAGCAACAGAGGGAGAGAATCTCTCAGAATGTATCACAGCGATCGCTCCTCTTTCACATACCTTCTCATTAGACTTTTTTCCTGCGAATGGTGTGCATTGAAAATGGCAGATCTATTCCCGAAACATGCACGGTAGACTACGGTGTATATAAGGGTGGCCTGTGAGCTGAATTGCCCTCGTTTGATATCTTCTTCTGACACCGTTTAGACTAGAGCTATCAACGGGCGACGTAACTAAATCTGACTTTCCCCCTCGCAACGGCATCATTCCTTAAATATTACATCAGTTTAACTTTCAGCAAACTCAACCACCCCTGGGTGCCCTCCTCAAGCTATCTCGCCGACCAAACTTTCTTCAAGATCTGAGAGGAAAACCAATTTGGCACAAGGTGCATCATGTTAGAAATGTGTTTGTCAGTTATGAGTTAAGAGTTAGCGTTAAACTGGCACCCAAGCTCAGAACTATGTATGAACTCAAGGTCTTGTAAAACATTATTTACATTGTTTATAAAAGTGTTTATGAATAGCATAAACAAGATATCTATGTACTGAAAATATGTGACAAATGATATTATCACCATTTTTTTAAATCGACCCAGACTTTGGAGTGAGCGGTCTTAGCTAGCATTGACACAACCGAGGCAGCCTAGTTAACTAAACAGGTTTTTCCCGTCCCTAAGAGACTTCCTGACAGAGTGGTGGTGGTACATGTAACCACGGTGACGTAAGGTCCCCGTCCAACTGTCACCTGGCATGTCACTCCTGTCCGTCAAGCACGGCGGCTAAGTGGAGCGGGGCACCCACATGTGTCAGTAACACTCGCGCATTACAGATGGCTAAACGCACTAATGGCCTAGCTAATGCACTGGTATTCACCAGTGGGTTGACCACACACACACACACTACACACACACGCTACACACACAGTCGTGAACGAATATCCTTACACGTTCTTTCACTCACTGTCAGTCGGTAACAGGTACACGGATATTCACTCAGATGCTAACATGTGAAAATGGTGGGCGAGGGACCTTGGCAGGCCAAGCTCTCTCTCTCACGGCGTCAGTCACTAAGAAAGCACATGGCACACATCCAGTCAAGTGAGGATCGCCGAACTGGTTCAAAATGGTTCTGTTTTTCCCTGCCCTTATTTTCACCTGTTCTGTTTCTATGCTTTTTCTGGTGGAGGCGATGCACTACTGTTGATTCTATAAACGCAATTCAATAAAGTTCACAATGAATGTCCTTGATGAATTCTGTCCTTCGCTTTTCGTAATTGATAGATGCGAGCATTTGAAAGGAGTTCTATCGAGAGTTACGTTTCTATGCCTCACACCGTTTTAACCCGTTTTTTCATTACAGACTCTCTGTAGACCCAGTAAACGCCTTAACGCTAACTGGTGCGGCGGTTATCTTATTTCTAGAGGTTTCTAAGCTGCTGCTTTCACCCCGTGGATCACAAGGTTGAACACATATCCTCAGAATGGTTTGAACAAACAACACAACATCTTGTTTGAGCACTACTCACGCCAGTTTCACAACATAAAGCAGTAGGCGGGGGTGACTCAGCGGTTGAAACCGCTAGTGTGCTAACAACCTAGCGATACGTCTTTGTAGCAACACAAGTTCAGTCTGTACTCTGGCGGCCCCGATGCTACATGCAATTCCCTCTTTTCTTCAACCCACTTTCCTGTCTGCTCTCGTTGCTCTGTCTGTAAACTCCAAAGCCCATACAAATACCATACATATACAAAACAGAAACCAACCAGCAATCAGTTTCTTTTGCTGTGCTGCTTCAACTTTCGGAGGGCAGCAGAGAGAGAGGTCATGTTTCCCGAAGCTCCGCTAGGCATTGGAAAAAACTACTTAAATCATCGTTCAGATCTACTTTATTTTTATGCTATTTCATGATCATAATACTTAACAATATATAGTTTGTTCCATCGTCCTCCATTGCTCGATTTCAACCAATACATTTCGGCACTTTTTATGACTCCCGGAACAGACCGCAAGCAAAAGCCTTCGACTTTCCTATCGCCAACATGCCTCTGTACTCGGATATCTCAGGCATGGAGACTGGGAAATGCACAGACTGTGCCAAACTGCGACCAGACAGTGGCTTTATTTAAACAAGACTAGCAGCATTAAAAAATGCAAAGGGACTTCTCCAGGATACAGTGCGATGGGTGAGTTTGCTGAGCTAACTCCGACAAATACACAACAAGATGATCATAGCTACACTGTATCATTCCCGAAGCTGGGACAAGACAGTTCCAGCTGCATCTCACTGGCACAGAGGTCGGCGCTAAGCCAAAACAACATACCTAAGTGAATCAACAACGCCAAATGCTAAGCTACCCAAAGCTAAAGTTGCATGTATCAGCCGGATTAGCCGTCATGAAGTTAACCCTGCCGCTGAAGAACTGGTTCCTGCCACTCAACGAACGCGCCTGCACCATGCACCATTAAGCACCCGAGATGCGTCCGGACAAACAGTGCGGACAGAGACGACCATGAACCAGTCGCCATGGAGGCGAGCTGCGCATGCGTCGGCCACCCTGTGAACCCCTGAGCCCCGAAATGTGTCCGGTACGGACGATGCGGACAGAGATGGAACAAGAACCAGTCGCCACGAAGGCGAGCTGCGCTTGCGTCTGCCACCGCCACCCTCATGCCAACAAGGGCCCATCTCACAGAAAGCAGATGAAACCAGACCCTCTGATTATAGGAGACTCAACCATCAAGGATATAACGGTAAGAGATCAAAACATGCTACTTCCCAGATGTGATGGTGGTGATATCAACCAGAAACTAGCCACAATCCTATTGGAAAACCCCCAAATCTCACAGATTATGTGCATGCAGGGACTTAATGATATTCAAAGAGAACAGGCAGAACTTCTGTAGAGGGATTATGCTGATCTATTGGATACATAGGACAAAATACACATTAAGTCATTCATTCATGGACCCATACCAGCAGTTGACAGGGGAATAAACAGATTCAGTCGTCTACT
>NC_044069.1:8238473-8300973 GCF_902167405.1 Gadus morhua
ATAAGTGGATATTTTAATATTTGAATAGCTAGATTCCCAAAGATGGCTGATGTCTAAAGATAAAAGTACAATATTGCAGTACGTTGTTGTTGATATGATCTGGACCCATCCCATGTAAGATATTCTCCCATATTGTTTCCCGTTGGTCTATTAGATCATGACCACCAGAATCTGACCCAGGACGTGAGGGCACTAATTAAAACAGCGTGTTGCCCTTTAGCACAGCAGCAACACCATCTGTGGGCAGGATATGTTTTCTCATAGCATAGCAGGTCTGTTGTTTGGGACGCAGCTAGCAACAGCGTACAGTGTAGTGGTGAGGGAGGTTCAACTCCCACAGAGAGATGCCTGCCTGTAGGCATCCTAGAACCAATCCCCGCTCCTCACGTGGATCCGAGTTTACCACTTTTATCCACGTTAAGATAAAAAGATACAGACAAGAGAAAAATGTCTGCTATGGGGCGCGTAGCGTTAAGGCTCAGTCTTTTACTGCAGCGACCCGGGTTCGATTCCTGCCGTGGTCCTTTGCTGGATGTCCTCTCTCTCTCTCTCTCTCCTGCCGGACCCTGATGCCATCACTTGCTCATTACGGCTGGCCCTGCTAGATAATTACAGCGTTTCCGACGCCGAACACTCAGGGAGACAGAAGGTGATTGCGAGGTGTCAACGTAAAGAGTTTTGCCTTGAAATGTTTTCTACGTTGTTGTAAAACCCGTCGTATTGTTCAGCTTTTATCGACGGCCTCCGCTACCCAGGAGCGGTCTGTGTTGTGTTTGTGTTATTGTGCGTTTGAGGTGACCGGCGTTTCTTTGCGATGTGAAATGGAGATTGATTCATTGCTCGGACGAGGAGTCTGACGCACACAGAGGCTTCAAGGCCCATCTGTTGAATCGATCGTGTTTAAAGGCTTCACAGGTCCTCGTTTTCTATTGTATTACAGGGAAATCAAGGGCTGCCGAATTGAAAGGCAAGCACGGTGGTTCTTTCCACCGGTCCGCAGTGTTTGACTCTGCAGTTTGTCATCGTGTCTGAAGAAGACCTTGTCACATGGCTAAGATGGTCATGTGACTTCACCGGCGATCTAAACATCATGGTTACGGCTGCTGTGTACGACTTTTATCCACGTTAAGATAAGAGATAAAAATAAGTTCAAAGTGTTTGCTATGGGGCGCGTACCGTTAAGGCGCGCTCTCGCTCTCGCTCTCTCTCTCTCTCTCTCTCTCTCTCTCTCTCTCTCTCTCTCTCTCTCTCTCTCTCTCTCTCTCTCTCTCTCTCTCTCTCTCTCTCTCTCTCTCCCCCCCCCACTGGTAATAAATCTTTGATACTGAAAAGAAAAAGAAGGCCTTTCTGGTGTCCGCCAGAAAGACGGACACTGTTTCAAGGACAAAGTAGCCCTTGAATGAAATGAATTAACGAGCGGGAGTTTTTAATAATCCCGGCCAATCACAGCGAGGGAAACACATACAGCGGGGCTCGGGAATAAAGACTGTGTTACTAAAAATAGAGCGGGAGACGGTCTTACTCTGTGGCTCAAGGTTCAACGCGGCGGGAGCCTTTTCTCCCTAATGAGTCCTCTCTTACATCATCTCAGTCACTTGCTTGTTTATCACAGTTCATGGTTCAGACAAATTTTCGTTTTTCTTTGTACAAATATAGTCGAACGGCATGTGCGTGCAACTGCGCGGACAAAGCGGCACGTGCCGATACAGGTGGCGTGTTGGTAGCCGACGGCTACGTGCGACAAATTAGCCACAAGTAAGCTCCCCCCCTTAAATGATTCAATCAGCATTAGCATTAGCATTAGCGTTGGCACGGGCGTTGGGTGTGCGGGCGACCCTAATGCGGAGAGTCCTGCTCCGTTTACCGCTGCTGTCAGCCGCCATCTTCCTCAGGTGATAGATGAAGCTGTCACGTCAACACCGGCGCCGCCATCACGCTAACCCCCATTTAACAATCCGCCTCGTCAAGTCCCAAAGGGTGGATCTTTGATTACTCTCGCAATTAGCGATGTCAACCCCCCCCCCCCCACCCCCCCTCTCCACCCCCCTCCCTTCCGTTAATTAAGTATTCAGGTTTGGGGTTTTTCAAACCAATTAGCCGTCTCTCTTGCTATGACTTGTTGATTAATTATGGATATTTAGTTGAGGGGAGGGGAAGAAGTGAGGGGGGGGAGGTAAAGTCGACATTAATTATTAATCAAAATTGAATTATGTGCCATTATTAACCGCCAAACTTTTTCTTTTTTTTCGCGACCGCCTTGTCGTGGCAATATGTTTTCGTTGCTCCTCCGAACTGTTTGCGACGCCTGATGGCGTCTGAGAATAGGGGGGGGGGGGGGGGAGCGAAGAAGGCGACCTTGGCTGGTGCGAGGAGGTGCTGAAAGCATTACGCGCAGGGCGCTAATAGCATTTGGGAGTGTTTGCTACAACATGTCAGCAAATTGCTGTAAGTGCTCGGCATTATCGTGACGCGCACACACAAACACACACACACACACACACACACACACACGTGCACACAAATCCAAAATCAATGGGCTCTCAGAAACCCGTTTTATTGACGCGTGGTGGCCCCTGACGTCTATTCATCAACTCGCTCTTTACGGTCACACGCTGTGAAGTGAGGTAATGGCGTTTATTGGTATTTACAGGTGACACTCGCCGCGTCCTTAAATAATATTTACGGCGCTTGCCACTCCGAACGCCGCCACCGAAGCCGCCGTCGGCGCATCCCGTTGTCCTTGCACCCCCCCCCCCCCACACTCACACCCCTGATGATAGAGTGGATATCTCCGGCTAGGTGTCGCAGGGAAAAGGTGGGACCACCGCAAGGTCACCTGAGTTATGGGGGCGTCCCGTCGGGGAGGAGGAGAGAGAGGACAGAGATGGCAGTTGAGGATTTGCTTCAGCCACCCGGCTGAAGCAAATACTTTTGTTACAGAAATGTGCTGTTAAATGCATCAATACCCCCGGAAATGTAGCAAAACTGAAACCAATGCCACTGTTACCATACTACTATGTTTCTTCCGACAAACTGGATGCTGACAGTGAATGGCCTGACAGCCACAAAAATACGACGTTGTCGCGTGTGGCACGGCTGTTTTTCCGTTTGCCAGGAATCATTTTGATCACGACCAGTGGTCGAAGCGTATTATCAGGAAGCAGTGTTTTCCTCTTTTAAGGTTTCAGCGTTCGGCTGAGGCAAATCCTCAACTGCCATCGCTGACCGTTCTCTCCTCCTCCGTCTTGGCAGTTTGATGGGTGGGTTTCTCGGAATATGCCTATGGATGGTGTAAACGTTTGTTGCTACACACAGTATACTGTATATACTGCTTGCTGGTCTCAATCATGTTTTGTTTCTGTCGCCGAAGGCCTCGTCATGGCGGGGCAATCCATTTGTCCGAGAGGGGGACACTAGACTCTGGACAGTGTAAATACCTCCATTAACATGTGGCCAAAGATCTCTCAGGCCAGGAGGGAAGGCGCTGGAGTGCGGATTGAGTGATACGCCGATGATTGACAAACACAAGCCGGACCTGTCCACATCATTCACCACCAGACGTTTAAAAGAGGAGAATACTGCTTCCTGACGACGTGTTGTGTAAAAATGGTGTCCTGGCAAACGGAGAAACAAACGTGCCAGACACGACATAGTCGTCTTTTTGTGTGTTTTTTTTCAGTTGGCTGGCAGGCCATATGCTGTCAGCATGCAGTTTGTCAGGGAAAACATAAAGAATGGAAAACAGTGGCATTAGTTTCAGTTTTGCTCAATTTCCGGGGGTATTGATGCGTTTAACAGCACATTTCTGTAACTAAAGACACTGCGATGAGATAAGGAGATTATCGTATTTATCATAATCACCATTGAAAGACTCGGAATTTGCATGACCATATATGGCTCTGGGATAAGGCTTACAATGGCAGTGCGGCCCGGTTGTTCATAACCACAGGTAAATCTGAACGACAGCTGTAAGACGGAGACGCTAATGAGATGCTAAGTTGCAGCGCTGTGCCCCGGGAAAAGCGGATTTACCCGTTTGAATTTACCCCAATAAATAACAATAACATGTATGGCGACAATAAGCCAGCAACACTTCCCGCGGATGAAGCAAATACATAAACACGGTTAACCCCAGCCTATACGACGAGCTAATGAAAGCAATTACACTTAATGCAGTGCGGTGATGAATTATGTTGACACCACAATCATTCACCAAACTTTGCGCACGGCCTGAACGGGCTGTGAATTCTTTCAACATCGCGTTAATTGCCCCATTATTGTTTTGAAAAGCATTTCGAACGTAACAAACGGAGAGAGAAAGAGTACGCCGTAAGACTAATGGCCTCCTTTATTATTGTTTGATTAACCTCACCGCATTGTCGTCCCTAACAGGGATTGTTTTCCAGACAAGAAAAAAAGCCTCTCCTCGGGTGAATCCTGTTCATGTGACGCGCTTTCTCTTTCTCTTTCTCTCGTCCCTTACAGTAGAGAAAGAAAGAAAAAAAGCCTCCATTCTCCAACACCGACACAATGGCCACTAAAAGGAACGAGCTTGCTCTTTGAAACTGTCAGAGAAAGATATACCCCTCTAGTGTAATGAAAATGTTCGGTCAAGCCAATTAAAACAGGAACCTTTTTGTCCATTGTGCCGCATCGGTCCCACTAATTAATTAAGCGTCGCCATAGAAGGAGTCTTTTTTTTTTACGTTAGCGTCGTGTGAATGTGTGCAGCAGCCCTCCCATGGTCCCCGTGAAGTCTGTATGGCGTCGTTGTTAAGGTGCCCATTATGGGAGAATTAGGCTTGAACTTTACACCTCATGTAATGCTATTGTGGGACGCTATTATGAATATGCGCTTCAACGACTTACTCCATTGAACGTTGCTGGCCTCGTCTGAATTGGCATTAACGGTGAAACCTATCGGCTTCTCTCGCAGTCGCCTGTCTCCGAAGGAATTCTATCTCTCTCCCTCCCTTTGTTTCTTCTCTCTCTCACCACGTCAGGTCCCATTGTTTATACGCGGGACAAAGGAGCCGAATGTCTCCTCTGTGACATATCAATGGTACAGAAAATAAACCAGTGGATCAAATCATGTAATTGTGTTTAATGAAGATCTAGAGGCGACTTTTAAGTGGGAGTACATTTCATTTAGCTGGAGATGTACGCTGGAAGTTTGGTCGAGGAGGCCTTGACCTGATTGTATTTGAACCTATTTGAACTCTAGGACCAAAACATTTTATTCTGAAGAAATTCTCTTATTTTTCACTTAAAAAGGACTTCCTGGTAAACAGCAAATGTGGCATTTTTAAACAAACCTCAAGCCCTCATTAATAGCCCTTATAATCAGGCTTTTATCGTTATCATCCTGATAACAAGCGATACAAACAACGCAACGCAACGTTTCGATCTGCTGTTTTCTCCTTATTTCAAGAAAATAAGCGGACACAGTGAACATATAACCAGACGCCGTAGGACAGAAAGGGACTTCCATCCAACAAGCCAGACTCAAACCCACGGTCTCATCGGAGCGGAACGCACGCTTCAGTAAGCGTGGTGCCAGGTTGTGCCCTTAGTGGGACGTATTCTGACACTTTGACACCGCCAGATGACTTTCCTCAGAGCTACTAGGAGGATTTAAAAGGGTGTCCTTGGATGTGGACCAGACAAGCATCAATGCCGCCCCCATCCTCCGGTTCAGCCATCTCTCCCAGGGCGGTATAAAGGTTTGGCCATGGAGCACCAGTGACATTTTGGATCTTTGTCACTTTTTGTCTTTCCCTTTTTGGAAAACCATCAGGTATATGTTACACTCCAACGGGTGGAAGAGAGAAACGCCAGGACAGATAACGTAGCAGGGTAACAGCGTCGATTTCTCAATGACGATTCGATAAACGGTTAAACCAGATGCTACCGGTTTCTTGTACACATCCGAACCTCAATGCGCCATCCAAGCATTAAGGAGAAGACCTTTTTCAATCCAAAGAAAACCGCTCTATCAGAGAACCTGGGCAGAACTTTCTTTTTGAACGGCTCCATTTCACCTCCAATCATTGTACTTACAAGCCCCCCCCCGTCGCCGCCACGGCCAAAACGAGGTTTCACCAAGCATCAGGTGTTTTGCAAAGGTGGCAATCTGGTGGGCCGGTGGCTCCCCCTCACACCACGGGGATGGGCGCTATTATTAACATCATTTGTCTGGATCCCTCGCTGGTGCACCGGCCACTATGAAGATGACATGTTAATAAATGACCCTGGCTAACTCTGTGGCTCTGCCTGTTCCTCATCCAGCCCCCCCCCCCCCCCCCCCCCCCCCCCCCCCCCCCCCTCCCCCACCACCTCCCCCATACCCATCTTCAGCCTCATCAGCAAACACACAGCCACGTAACCGCACGCATACACACACAGACATACAGACACACACACACACACACACGCACACACGCGCGCGCACACACACTCCACCAATCCCCAAAAGGGACAGGAGACGGTGATTTGTTGCTCCTGCAGCTTCCCACTCTGTCTGCTGTTGTTTGCACTGAAGGGGACAAATTCAATTCATTCTTATGACACCCACCTCTCCCACACACAACAATGGGAGGAAGGAAAGGGAAGAAAGAGAGAGAGGGGGAGAGGGAGAGAGAGGAAGAGGAAGAGGGAGACGGAGAGAGGGAGAATCTGTGAGGTGAGGGCCGGAGAGGAGAGGCGACTGCCCGGGAGTAAAAACAAACGGATGAGGAAGAACGAAAAGAGACCAGAGAACTAAAAATAATAACAACATCTTCCCAAACTCGCTGAACATGATGAAATGAGAGCAGAGCGAGCGTGTTCGCCGGGGCTGCTGGGAGATGTAGGCTCGCAGCTGTGTGTCGGGGTCACTCTGATAACTTCAAGGAATTTGGCAGAACTTCAGCAAGTGATGTCTTTGCTAGTGGACAACTTTATGAGAAACAAAACTTAATGTGGAACGAAGGCTCCAGGGCCGTCCTCCTTGACAGCCTGAAGTGGGAGTGGAGAAATTGGGCAAAGATAAGCGAACTCAAAGAGGGACATGTGAGAGATCATCCTGAACATGAGATCCAGGAATTAAACAAAATGGTCATTACTGTATGGTTTTTGGGGGGGTTTTATGCATAGGTATGTGCTGCTGAAATTTGAAGATCAACATACCAACACACACAAACACAAAAAGCAACCAAACCAATAGACAAGTATGTGAAGATGAATGCCGCATGACGCAGACAAACAACAATAACAACAACGGCATCCAAACACTTCACGCACACAAAAAAAGACAGAATTTATCCAGTCAAAGATGAACCGAACTACAGTTACTCAAGCCAACGGCCTGAGTTGCCTTAGGGTTGGCTTATTCCTCTTCTTTTGTTTTATCAAAACAAAAGCCCCATACACCTGCAACGTTAAAAATATATACAAATCCCCCCCCCCTTTCCTCTGGAGCTGCCTGTGGTGCATCCTCCTTGAACTGTCACATTAATAATGCTATGCTCATATTCAAATGTTCTGTCGAGACCTAAAGAAAGATGGAGTGCCTTTGCGATGGCGCGGGGCTAAGATTGAAGACATGTCCCGTTGACATTGTTAAAAGTTTATGAAAATATATGAATCCTCAAATGTCATTGGCCGCGCTGGCAAGCAAGTCCCGCTCACTTTGGGAGGCGAATCAGTCTTCTAATCAAAATGATTGAACGCCACCAGGTTGGATGCAGGAAGCATTGGGAATAAAACTAGTAGGGCTGATATAGGATGAACGTGTGTGCGTGTTTTGTTGATGTCTACGAGTGTGTGGGTGTGTATGGGTGCGTGTTTTGTTGATGTGTGCGCGAGTGTGTATGTATGAGTGCATGTTTTGTTGATGTGTGTTTGTAGGTGTGGGTGTTTGGTTTTATGTGTATGAGTGTTTATGTATGCATGCGTGTTTTGTTGATGTCTACGAGTGTATACGATTGTCCGTGTGTTTTTAAATGTGCAAGTGTGTATGTAATTGTGCCTGTTATGTGGGTGCGTTGTCTGTTCATCTTATAGAGTGTGTGTATTTTTTTTAGCAGTATGAATGTGTATGTATATGCATGTTTTGTTTAAGTCTAGGAGTGTGTACACACACACACACACACACACACACACACACACACACACAGAAATGCCTGATCGCGCACATGCACGCACGCACACTAAAACTTCAAATGAGTGCGCCACGACTCGGATGGCGTGTCGACTCCTCCGTCAAATGGAGACATATGGAGGGAACATCTGCACCGAGAGCCTCAGCATATGGCCGCCATATCGCCTTCCCTCAACCTGTGGGCCGGAGTGACGAGGAGGTACCTCCGAGGCACTCACACACACACACACAGGCACACACACACACACACGCACACACACACGTCCTCTCCGTTCACAGGAAATTACTGGGAGCTAAACGGATCGCTGTGCAAGTGTGCAGCCACCGTCAGCTGATGGTGTCTCGGTCTTTTTCGTCGTTGGTTTTGATTCTGTTCTATCGTGGGAGACTTGTGTGTTCTTTGTTGTTTTGTTTGTGCTCATTTGTCTTTCGACCGCAACGTTTTTGTTTCACAAGCTTCTTGTACATTATTTCCATGTTGTTTTGTTAAGGACATTTGGTCAAATATTGTTCGTTTTATTCTTTTATCGACTTTCAGGACCTCAAAAAAAATGATGTCGCTTAAATAAATCTTTGTTCAAAAATCACTCAAAAACAGCTCTCAGAAATTGTGACAAATGCGGTGGTGAACAGTTTGTTGCTGCGTTGGCCCGTACCTGGGAGTGATGCGGGTGGCTTGCCGGTGGGGAAGGGAGACAGGTGGTCACTCTGTAGGAGCTGGCTGGGTGGGGTTAGGGTGGGGCTGGTGGTTATGAAGAGCTCCGGGGCCCCCACCGGTTGTCCCGTCTGTTCTGCTGCCCCTCCATCATGGCTGCCTCCGCCCCGAGGGGGGGTCGTCCTGAGAGAGAGAGAGAGAGAGAGAGAGAGAGAGAGAGAGAGAGAGGGGGAGAGAGAGAGAGAGAGAGAGAGAGAGAGAGAGAGAGAGAGAGAGAGAGAGAGAGAGAGAGAGAGAGAGAGAGAGAGAGAGAGGGGGGGGGAGAGAGAGAGAGAGAGAGAGGGGGGGGGAAGAGAGAGAGAGAGAGAGAGAGAGAGAGAGAGAGAGAGAGAGAGAGAGAGAGAGAGAGAGAGAGAGAGAGAGAGATGAAATGGGTGCTGACCTTCTACACCTGGGCTTCTGTTGATGCTGGATGTGGTGTAGAACTTTAAGGTGTATCTCCACTGTGACGATATTCTTATTGCTCTTCCAGGCCTTTAGTCAAACCTGGTTTAATGTTTCTACTTTTTCAAATGAGTCTGGACCTTAAGGCACTTCATCGCCCTAACCCTGACTGCATCCTGCTCTTGACTACATTATAATATTATCACCGCAATCAAATTTGACTATGCACACACCACCCCCCCCCCCCCCGCCCCAATCTTCAGCCTCATCAGCAAATACACAGCCACATGTCCCCCCACACAAACACACAATCACACACACGTGTTTGACTAGATTGTGATTGGACACAGATCTGCCGTTTGGTCGTAGCTCCTCATGTTGTCTCTTAGTCAGGGTGTTCCTGATCAAGTGGAAATTGCAAACGGTGACGCACATTTCTGTTCCATGATGGCCTGCACACTCACTGCAGACGCATGACCAAACAAGTCACGCTGGCCATAAAACAAGGGGAACCACCCGGTAAGGGCCATGCAATCGGAAATCAAGGGAAATATCAAAGAGCTCAATAGATAAACACATCACTCCCAGCGCCTAACTCCCTGGTCAGAACAGTGCCGCGCTGAGTGTACATCAAACAGGAAATGACACGTCTGTGCTCTTAACTCCCAACTTAGCCTCCGACCTCATTTGCATGCGAGACCCCTCAACTCGTCCCAATCCTGGGGAGGGAGAGAGAGAGGGTGGAGGGAGAGCGTGGGGGGGGAGGCGACGACAAAGGATCAGGAATAATTGCAGATTAAATAATAAAATACAATAAAGACGCCGGAGCGCTATATGGAAGAATCGCTCGGATCAAAACACAATTAAAACTTCATCTCAACCTGTTATAGCCCGCTGACGAGCAGCCATTGTAGATGATCTCCCCCACTCGTCACACGGCCGCTCTGATCTTTAATACTTTAAATCTGTCGAGGGGAGGAGGGGGGGGGGTGTGCTGTACTGACGGCCTGTATGGAAGCAGAAACCCCCCCCCCCCCCCTCCCCTCCCCACAACTCCACCCTCTCCAACTGCACCCAACAGTAAATTAATCGCACCAATTATTCAATCCCCCGCGAGAGCGGACGTTTAATGCGAGCCTTTGGAGGGAGAGAGCCGGGAACGCCGGGGCCACTCAAATCCTCCTCCGTTTGGTAATTGACTGTCGACTTCAATAATTGATTGGAACAAATGTGAAATGGATGAGAGAGTCTCAGTGTTCTCCATCACACGCTCCCTGGCTTTCAGCCCGCAGTTCACGGACCACTGCCTCCGACGGGGGAAGAGGAGAGGAGAAGAGGTGGGAGAGAGAGAACAGGAGAGGAGGAGTCAGAGAGGAGGAAGGAGAGGAGAGGTCGAAGGAGTAGGAGAGAGTAGGGGAGGAAGGAGACAGAAGGGGAGGAAGGAAAGAGGAGAGGAGAGGAGAGGAGGAGTGAGTGGGGAGGAAGGAAGGAGAGGAAGGGAGGCAGGAGACAGAAGGGGAGGAAGGAAAGAGGAGAGGAGAGGTAGGGAGGAAGGAAGGAGAGAGAAGGGGAAAAAGGAAAGAGGAGGAAGGAGTGTGTAGGGGAGGAAGGAGAGGAAGGGTGTCAGGAGAGAGGAGAGGAGAGGAGGAGAGGAAGGGCGTCAGGAGAGAGGAGAGGAGAGGAGGAGAGGAAGGGCGTCAGGAGAGAGGAGAGGAGGAGAGGAAGGGCGTCAGGAGAGAGGAGAGGAGAGGAGGAGAGGAAGGGCGTCAGGAGAGAGGAGAGGAGGGGAGGAGAGGAAGGGTGTCAAGAGAGAGGAGAGGAGAGGAAGGGTGTCAAGAGAGAGGAGAGGAGAGGAGGAGAGGAAGGGCGTCAGGAGAGAGGAGAGGAGGAAGGAGAGAGAACAGGAGAGGTGGAAGGAGAGAGGCGGGAAGGATGGAAGGAGGAGAGGAGGAAGAGGAGGAGAGAATGAAGGAGAGAGGAGGGGAGGAGGGGCGGAGGCAAAGGGAGTTGAGGCATGCAGGTTGCAATCCTCAACTTTCAATTAAATTGTTGCAGTGCCCCTGAGCAACGCCTTTGAAAATAGCTAATACCTAAATGCTTGTGTGCGTCGTTTCTTTCTGAGTTTGTTTATTTGAGTCTCTTTTTGTATGCGTGTGTGTCTATTTAAGTGTGTCTTTTTGTGTGTGCGCGCGACTGCGTGTGCGTGCGTGTGCGTGCCCACGTCAGCCTACCTGATGATCCACCAACATCCTAATCTCAACTAATGGGGCCAGTTGACTCCTCAGCCTCCTCTGACACCGACACTGAGAGCCTTCCATCACAACGATACGCACAACCAAAAACTCCCCGTGGTGAGAGGCTGTAGATGGAGCAAAATTGAAACAATTAGCTTGGTAACCCTTAACTTAAACGTGTTCAATCAATAGTTCCTGTCCTTATTGTGTAGGCCCATCGACCACAGCAGTGCAGTTGACCTGCGACCTCAACATGGAACGGAGAGACAGAGGGGAAGGGCTATCGTGCAGTGTTCAACAAACGCTGGAGATCTATGAATAATCAAGGAGCTCTGACGAACAATGCACAATACAGTATACACTACATGAGACTATGCTTAGCTATAATACGCTTTCAAGACACTATCTTAAACTACATTTCAGTACAAACAACATGACACTATGCTATGCTTCACTACGCTATCACTACACTATCCTATAGTATAATACAGTACAAACCGCATGAAACTATACTATACTAGAAAAAATAAAAAGTAATTAACATGTCAAATAAATACAAATATATATAATGCTCAGAAATAACATAATTAAATGAGACAAATAAATACAACTTTTAAATGCATCGTACAATGCAATTCCTAGATCACATGCCTTTGATGCCTTGACTGCCATCATCAAAAGGTAAAGCAGCAGATATAAATCATCGTCATGAATGTTAAATGCGCTGAATTGCTTATTTATTGTTTGTTTGTTTGTCCACGGCTAATTTTAGGACTGGATTGGCGGTTGCGTTTGGCGTCACGTTAGCAGTAACAATAACTCTCTGTAGCATGTCCGTCCTCTGAGACCCTTTGGCATCGCATGTGTTTATGTGTGAGTGGTGTCAGTGAGAGACTGAGTGAGTGTGTGTGTCGGTGTGTGCACGTGTGTGTGTGTGTGTTTGTGTGCGCGTGCGGGCGTGCATGCGTGCGTGCACGTCATACGTGTGCGTTTGTTTGCGCGTGCGCATAGACGCACGTGTGTTCGAGTGTGCGCACGTCTGTGTGCGCCTAAACGCGTGCGTACGTCGTGTGTATTTGTGTGGGGGATACCTAACGCCCTGGTGCATGCTGGGAACGAGACTGCAGGTGGCGGGGTAGGCGAGTCCCCTTCCTGGTTGAATAATTGCCTCCGCCCCACCCATCCCCACCCACCGACTCAGCACCCACTATTAACCCCCACCATCATCCCACCCTCCTCGTTGCTTAGCGAGTCCCCCCTCGTCCACCTGCCAGGTTGGGGGGGAGGGGGGGATGGGGTGGTAGGTGGGTGGGAAGGCGGGGATGGGGTTGGGGGGGGGGGGGGGGAGGGTGGAGGACTGAAGACTGCTCCATCCATCACGGGCGGCTGCATGACAAACACATTCCATAATAGAAGTTTATTTTCTGGCGCGTGGCTGAATCAGAGGCCTTCCCATGCATACAGGAAGGTGTCAGCGTTATTTATGGCCGCTGCTGAGAACCACAATATGTCATATCAAAGTCCTACATCCGCCCCCCCCCCCACCCACCGCGCTTTACCGTCGCTAACGCCGCCGCCGCCGCTGCAGCCGGCGCCCGGCGCCTGTCAATAGCCGCGCGGCTATCAATAACCAAGAACACCAGCGCAGATAAGAGAGAGGAGGGGAGCCATGTCCTCTCCTGGAGGGACACACGCACTCATTTAAACACACACAGAGACACACACACACACACGGGTGGGCACACACACACACACACACACACACACACACACACACACACACACACACACACACACACACACACACACACACACACACACACACACTAATTGAAACACACACAGACACACACACACACACACACACACACACACACACACTTAAACACACACACACGGGTGGGCACACGTGGGTGGGCACACACACACACACTGATTTAAACACACGCACACACACACCCATTAAAACATAGACTTGCACACAAACACTCTCAAACACACACACGCACACATACATACACAGATTTAAAACACATAGACATGCACACAGATTCAAACACATCGATACACACACACAATATGCACACAAACTGGCGGACGTTCATCTTGGCGATCAAGTGCTTCCTGGCTGAATCTTCTGGAGCTCTCAAAACACACGTCATACTCCGGCTGGCTCAGGTGCACAACACGCACGTCACACACCTTAGTGCGCACACACCCAGAGCCACCACAGAGATAGAGAGGGAGAGAGAGAGAGAGAGAGAGAGAGAGAGAGAGAGAGAGAGAGAGAGAGAGAGAGAGAGAGAGAGAGAGAGAGAGAGAGGAGAGGGAGAGGAGAGAGAGAGAGAGAGAGAGGGAGAAGAGAGAAGAGAGAAAGAAAGAGAAAGAGAGAGAGAGAGAGAGAGAGAGAGAGAGAGAGATGGTTGGTTAAGCTCAACTGTACACATGGCGGCGATACTATTGTATAATGTCCAGTGTAAAGTAGTAGCTAGTGCCGTTCAATTATTCCCAGTACAACCATTGCTAATGCTAAGCTGATGTTGAGGTAAGATGCTGGGGATAGGTTGCTATGTAATCCCTTCTTTCTGAACGACCAGAGCATTACAGTTGTGCTGGGCTCAATCTAATGCACTTAAAAAACACCCTCAGCCCTCAAAAGCACATGGTGTGCGTTTAATCATTCAATTAAATCGTTCAAATATTTGACAGTGACAGAGAGTTTAGGCACATGCTCTGTGTCAAATAGTGGAGTGATTTAATGGAGGAGTGAACGGGTGGCTGGAGGAGCCGGTGGGAGGACGGCTAGGGGGAAGGACGGACGGCTGGATAAATAAACACACGGCCACACATTTGCATCTGACGCTTTTCACCTCGCCTCGCAAAGATCTATAAATAGATTGCAGCCAACCAAAGTGCAGCGTGGACCAGGAGTGATGGCCAGGATTAATGATGAAGAGAAGCCCTCCCTCTCTCTCCCCCTCTCTCGTCGACGCCGATCCCAGAGTTCGGATTAAAATCCTCCGACTTCCGTCAGTGGAATGGGACAATAATACCGGCACCTCGACACCACGCCAGATGACTAATGACTTTCAATCTGGGATGGGATCTGTTTATCTAGTACTGTATGCGGTATTAGCATATAATGTCGCTTACTCATTCCTTCCTAATGCGCCCAAACAAACATCTGCGTGTCACACAGATCCTGCGTGGAAAAAGGCGATTAATCAGGCGTGTGCGTGCCACGCGGGAGGTGTATCTGTACTTGAGATGTGACAGGGTTCATACTTTATCTCAATTATTTGTTGTCGCCCGGGGGGGACAGGGGGACGGGACGCCATCGTTGTGCGGTTTTAACTCTCGACGCCTGGCAGGATGTCCGGGACCAACTGAAACGTGCAGGGTCAACTTTGCGAGTTGCTTCGTGTGTCGTTCGTTTAGGGGGCCTGCCGTGACGATTAGCTACCAATTTTAACTACTGTAGGTTATTTTATTATATTATTCATTAGTCATTTAGGGGAGCGTTCATCGGAAGAGACTTCCAGTGGACTCCGATACATGTCAGTCAGGATGCAGTTCGGGATTTAAGAATCTGGCCCAGGTAGGCCTCGAGGGGTGAGCTGCGGACATCAGGCCTGGAACCAAACACATCACGGCTGGGAGTTCAACAGCATGACCACTAGACTATCCTTAAATCTTAAAGAGTGAAATTGACGTGTAGATAGGCCCGTATATCGTACAGTTCACGTTTCGTTACAAAGGTGAGCGCCTGGAGGTCATGCACTACGAGTGAGGTTCAGAAGGGACACACATAGCCATAGGCGGAGTGGTGAAACGTACTTCGCTGGCCTCTTACACGATGGAATTCAATGGCATTGACGGAGTCATCCATCTCCTGGTATCAAGAGTAAATTCATTCACCCGCGTCCGATCCAATTCCACTCCCAAAATCCCAGTTAAGCAAGGTATTAATTGAAATCGAATGCCGTGTACCAGTTCACCTTGGCCACTCTCGGTGTGTTGACAGGCCGGGTCCAATAGTGGTCGCTGTGTTAATGGTCCCGGCTGCGTCGCTAATGAACAGATCTGCTGAGCCGTGCAACACAAAGTACAGGCGGGAGACGAGGTGAGCTGTAGAGAGCGCGGCAGCACCATACCTGACTGGGTAGGAGGTCAGCGCCCAACCTTATAATGGTACATGGCCCGGGTCAGAGGGGAACACAAACGCACACTGCGTCGCACGTTCCAACACTGGTCGTTGTGGTTAAAGCCTCTGTTTTTCATGGATTGTTGGGAGTATATTAGAATTGAACCAATTGTAGTATTGTTAAGGCGAGTGGCAAACAAGGAAAAGCCTAACACTAAAACATGGCCTTCAATGTAACCCTTCTTATCCCCACCATAAAACCTTTTCCCTACTACACTAACCTAACACCCTAACCCCAACATTGACACCTTAACCTTACTCTCACCTAACCTACTCCCCTAGATACTGACGGCATCGACCAAATCCCTAGGTCTTCCACTAGTGCTAAGATACATACCCTCACCCTAACCTACCTTAACCCCTAACCCTAACTCGTAGCACCTACCCCTTACCCCTCTAACCTACAACCTCAGCCAGTTATATACACACAAATACATAGTTAGACACCTACCCCTCTAAGCCTAGTGATAGCCCTACCCCTCTAACCCTAACCCCCAGCCTCAGCCATGTCCCCTAGACCCTCCACTAGTCCGACCCCTCACCACCTAACCCTATCCTATAGCCTCACCCATGTCACTAGGTCACCCACCAGTCCAAGCTACACCACAGCATCCCCCTAGCTAGTAGCTACAGCACTAACTGTATCCTGAGAACCCAAAGAAAAGTCCCCCATTGCGTTCCATGTGCTGTTTGCATGGCAACATAAACACCATTGATATCCCGCAAATGTTCAAGCCCACAAAGAAAAGCCCTTTTTAATAACGTAACCATGGGGAGCAATTGTTTTGGCATAAATACATCAATCAGGTTTATGCTATTTGATGCCAGTCAAAGAAGGCAATCGATTAACACGACGTTCACGAACGACTCCCTCTGTAATCTTACACCACCGTGGGCGGGTGCGCCCGTACAAAATGGTAGTGGCATGTACACCAGGAAAAATAAACCACACGCCAGAATCCGAACAGATATATTTTTTCTCCCCATCACTGCACATGCAACCTCTTTTCCAATTGACTATGCATTATTAGGTTGTTAAATCTGCCGCATTTTTAAATATTCCATTTGACGGCTGCTCAGAATGGGAGCCAGGGCCCATTTCGCAGCCGGGCTGAGGCCTGTCATTCAACTTGACAGACATGTCCTTTCTCCCACCAAGAAATTGTTTCAAATAGGGTCCCCTGATAGATGCCGGGAGAGGAAAAAAAAAATCAATCAAAATCAGAAGGAAATTAGCCAACTTGCCGACTTGAGAGATGTCAGTCACGCTGATTGGCAAGGCAGCCCCGGCAGGTGAGTTGGCGCTTGTCAGCAGCCTGTCTGGTGTCAGGATTCATTTAAACACGCCGCGTTATCGCAGGGCCATCTTGTTTAGACCTCCTGTTATTCATTGTCTGATAATGACGACTGATGGATAAAGACTGGTGATTTGTCGACAGTTGCAAACAGTTTTGTCGCCGGGCGAAGCATGCTGTGGTGTAATTGGGTAACATTATCCGACTTTGAACCATGCATCTTAAGTCTTATTTCGGAATAATGCCCCCCCCCCCCACGCCCCCTTCATTTATTACGCAAAAACGGTCCAAGAAAATGGGAATAATACAAAAGATAGTATTCCAAAGAATGTGTTCTTTTGTTATTCCGTGGCCTATTTCAGCAGCAGACAAATCTGTTGCGAGCATAAACCTGGCTGATGAATTTGAATCACGGCTATGTCAGTAACGTATCCAATTCCACATTTTCACTGACTGCCTGTCCTTTCTGATTTTTGTCTTCCAAGTTCCATTGTGTTCCTGCGCTCTTGTTTTGGAGGGGGGTGGGGTACTTAGCTCAACTTCTCTGTCCTCTCTCTCCGTTTTCCCCCTGCTAACTAACAAGCAACAGATGAGATGACAACGTCGATGTAATACAAAATAACAGCGCGAGCGAGAGATTACGACCTCGGCCCGGAATGTAAAGCCCAGTTGCTGTCAATTTGTATGTACTGAAAAATTAATACACTAGCAAGACGCTTTGGAGGTTAGCATCATGGTTTAGCCCATTGGAAAGATGCTTAAATAAAAGCAAATGGTGGCAATATGTGTTGTGTATTCCTTCCCTGCTATATCAAACTTCTAACAGGTAACTTAAAAAGCTAAATGTCTGTATCCACTGTAAGCCTCTGCGGATAAAAGTGGTTCCACATTATGCAACACAGAGAAGCACTTTGTGCCAATGTATGTCCTTCTACAATGTAGTTGTTGGAATTGTCCTTAAACAGAATTGTCCTCATAGGAATTGCCCTTATATGGAATTATCCTTGAAGGAAGTGCCCTAATATGGAATGCCCTCTGAGGAATCAAGTCCTCCTTTTGGGATTTTTCTCCTTAAAATGCATAGAGACATTGGTTCAAACTGCTGTTCTATGTTCCCTGTTGCAGTTTTACAGGGAAGGGGAAGGAAAAACATCCTTTACTCTGGTTCCTTCTGCACACAGCGCTGACACGCTTGAGGGATAAGACACAGTGTGGCCAATGCCTTACTAAAGATTTCCCCTCAAGGCTGCAATCTCAAAGCACAATTTAGAGAGATGATGCACAATCGAATGATTGGGAGTGTCCTCTGTCTCTCTCCGTCTCTCTCTCTCTCTCTCTCTCTCTCTCTCTCTCTCTCTCTCTCTCTCTCTCTCTCTCTCTCTCTTTCTTAATCCCTCCCTATGTCTCTCTATCCAAGTATCTCTCTCCTCTTCTCTCTCCTCTTTTCTCTTACTATGTTTCTCAGTCCCTCCCTAAATCCCTCGTTATGTCGCTCTGTCCCTCGCCCTCTCTCTCTCCCTTCCCTCCTCCCTCTCTCTCTAATTAATACGTACTGTCCTCTGGCGTGACAGTGTGACAGTGATTTATGTCTCTTCTTCGCTGTCACAACAAACGCATTTGTAAATACACGTATACAAATCAGGGCAACGTGTGTGCCAAGATAATAAGCACAACCCTTGTATTTTTCAACATATTATATAAACACATACACACACACATGAGAGTTCACTATTACCCACAGTGAAAAAAAAAAAAAAAGAATACTTTCGTGCCACGATCAAAAGTAGACAAATCCACACTAACTTTTGGTCCCAGAGTTACATGAACCAACACTGTAGCACGGGATCCCTCGCACTGCAGTCTTGATTGGAGAGAATCTTTCCCAGTGTGTTATTAATTGGACAGTGGGGAGTTGGGCCGGCGTCGGACACTGGATGTCCTTGAGAGGACAATACCAAGTCGTCTGCAAACACCCGTACCCCTGCAGTCACCGACAAAGCGTCCTCAGTCTGCGTCTCTCATCTAATTCCCAGTAGCCGGGTGATATTAAGTCACTCTCATGCAAATCAGTGGGCTGTTGCAGTGGAAGACGAACAACTCCTATAGGTCTCTTTTCTTCCATTGCCATTATTTTGTTGGTGCTGCATAAATCAGGGAATTATGGTATTCTTAGTGCCATGTATATATATCATGATATATCTACGTGTATATATGTCATATATGATATGTTACTTCCACTTAACCAGTTAATTCTGCTCCGAAACGAAACAGTAGGTAGGCCTATTTATATTTTGGAATGCCAATGCTCATTTTATCATTTTCTCCCCTTTCCCTGAAAAGTGTCATTTTGCACAAGAATATTAACGAGACGTTGAGATAAATTGATTGCTATTGGAAATGTATATGCTTATTTTTCCTATTTTGTGGACATTTCCTTAAGGTTTTCATTGTTTTTTTTAGTCACACATCATGGTCATCTAGTGTAACTAAAGGCCCCATTCCTATTGAACATAAAACCCAGTAACAGGCTTTTATCATTAGTGGGAAAGGTAACAATCTGCGTTCACTCCCGGGACAAATCACTACAGTCATCACAGATATTTATTGGCTCCAGCTCTGATCTTGATGGAGATCGGACAACCAGGGGTCACGCAAACTTTGGGGCCTTCAACTGGCGCCATGCTATGACATGCGTTGTTATGAAGACAAAACATGCAACAGTTTAAAAGAGACTGAATAATATGAGAATATATATATATATGAATATATATAAGAAGAATAAAGAACCAGCATCGCATCGTCGCTGCTCTCCATGCTGCTTTCTACTATTTGCCATACGTGACACACCAGAAAACAAACAACAGAAAGGCATAGACTGGCAATGGAAAGGGTGAGTTCAAAAAAACGTTCACATTAGCGCTAATTCTGGTGGATAATGGCTCATGCTAGTGGAAAAACACACTCAATATGGAGATTATCCACTACATATATGTTGCGCTACCTTGTAAATCAACACCCTTTGGCCTTGCAATGTGTGGAGCATCTTATTATCACCTTCATGGTTAATACCCCATATTCTGTGGAGCACACAGCTCCCAGGTGTGTGCAGTGGTACAGAGAACCACCAACCTTATTTCCCAACAAATGGGGTCAAAGCCTTTCGTATTCCGGTGTGCCTGTGAACCAAAAAGTTCCTAGCGGGCTAGGGCAGGTCCAAGGGGAAGCCTGTTTGTCGTAATGGTATACTAATGGGGACAAAACATAAAACACAAACACACTAAACTATCTCACCCCTCTTCTGACAGAGATGCCCAGCAGGGGGGGGGGGGGGGGGGGGGGGCGTGTGTAGGGGGCTTGAGCTCGTCCTCCGCGAGCCTGGTGTTGGCAAACGGCTCACATAATGATCCGCCGCCCTCCCGCTGTGCTTATGACAGGCAGAGCTCCTCGTGGCTTTCATGTGTTAATCCCTGGAATGGGCTCCGCTGGAAAACAAAGCCCATTTGATGATGATGAGGAGGATGATGATGCTGACGATGATTGTGGCGTTGGTGGTTGTGGTGGTGATGATGGGGCCAGGTCACAATTTCCACCCACTGTCCAATGAGGATTTTGCCTGTGTGTGTGTGTGGGGGTGTTCTATGAGTGTCTCTTTATGTGTGTGTGTGTGTGTGTGTGTGTGTGTGTGTGTGTGTGTGTGTGTGTGTGTGTGTGTGTGTGTGTGTGTGTGTGTGTGTGTGTGTGTGTAATAGCCTCTGCTTGGCCTATCTAGACAGAGAGAGAGAGAGAGAGAGAGAGAGAGAGAGAGAGAGAGAGAGCGAGAGAGAGAGAGAGAGAGAGAGAGAGAGAGAGAGAGAGAGAGAGAGCGAGAGAGAGTCAGAGTGAGTGAGTGAGAGTGAGAGAGAGAAAGAGAGAGACAGACTGACGGAATCAGAGTGAGTGAGTGATAGAGAGAGACAGAGAGACTGAGTGAGTGAGTGAGAGAGAGTCAAAAGAGAGGGAGGGCTGCTGTCAGGCTCGTTCTCCCCTCCTGCCCGTGGTGGGGGCCTACGGTACGCCCAATGACACTCAAACGCCCCTCAATGTGCGCTGACGCGGCGGCCGGTGATGTGTTGTGCCATCCAGCATTCGCCTCATTCATAACTTATGATGTTACTCAAGCTAATGGCGCACACACGCCCGCCATTAACTAATGAAACGTGATATACGGTGGAGTTCAAAAACAAGAAAGGGGTTCCCCGAAGTTGGGCTGTCGTTTCTCGTCTCCGCGAGTGAGTTTGTCTGACGGCGTCCTCCGACAAGAGAAGTGGGTTTATTGCTTTGGAGCATTAGAGCCCCGAATGTGTTGAATGTTTCAGTTGGATCAAGTATAGTGTGTCAAACAGCAGACTGACTTTGAAACAGTGAGCATGTGATCCAAATGAAGCAGATCATATTTCCAAAACCGTCCCCAGATTCCTGCAGCCAGAGTTTCCTAAATGTCATATGCAAATATCATTTTCTGTGATTTATATTATTTATTTATTTTCACTACACTTTAGAAACACACTAGGCAAAGCCATTAGAAGTTGATGTTAATTTGTGATAATACATTTCCACAAATGTATGTTATTAACGACGACTAATTATGCCGTGAACATTTAGCAGTAAAGTATTTCCATAAGGCATACATATTTTACTAAATTCCATCAGACACTATTTCTTATAAAGTCCTGCCTTTGTTGTTGGTAAAAATCAATCTAGAAAATTATTTTATACTGTAAAGCCTCCATATCTGCTGTGTACGCTGCCACATATCCTGTACATAAATTAAATAATGTCACATAATTCGTAATGTCTTAATATTCTTATTACTTAAAATAAAGAATAAAACAGAAATGGAGCCATGTCATTAGCGCTAAGTAATTAGGCTGTGTTTTATTTAATCTACGGAAAATTACAAAGCAATTTTATCATTGAGCACTACAATGTATTTAATGGCTCACACCACAGCATTGCTTTGTCGTTAACCTCATTGCAATCAATATTTATATTTACAAGCCCCTCCATAGTTCCAACACGATTTTATTTACAGCATCTACAGTAGGTTTAATGAACGCTGTCTCATAAACAACACCCAAATAATAAAATGACTGTGCTGTAGCTTGTGAAGTATTACTCATTCAAAATAATCTTTATTTATACGTGTGTGCGAGAGGTGGTGTGGAGTTTAAGAAGAGCAGGTCGGATTCAAGTTTGAGTACTGGTTTCATATCTGATCTCTTTAGTATTATTGAGCAACTTGATGATTTTAGATTCATGTAGGTTGGGTGGTGGAGGTAGGGTGTTAAGGGCATTGGGGTTTGAACTCACAACCTTCGGCTGGGAGTTAAACACACGTCAAAACGACTCCACATTGTGTAGTCAGGTTACATAACACCCAGTACAGTACAGCCGAGGTGAGTTTCCCCCTAGTTATCTCAAAGAGCTAAATTACCCGTGAGCTTTTGAATGTATAGCTAAAACCCTGATACACTGTTGATAGTCTGCTGAAATATAGCTAACAGAGGCTATTGGACATACATGGACACATTGTGCTGTATTAGGGCCATATAATGAGGTTGACATCCCTTCCAAACTGTTGCAGGAACTTAACTGGAAATAATACAATTGTCATCACTATTTTATCTGTTTGAAAAAAAAAAAAACTGAATCCATCAGCAGTATTGGGAGATTGAACCGAATAATACACATCTTTCCAAGTCCTTTCCTAATCGAAATGTTTCATTCAGGAGCTCCTGATGTGAGGTAACCACCCCTTTCATCGCTGGTGGAGTCTAATTTGAAGTGAGTTATGGAAATTAAAAAGCTAGCCATGTGCCAACCCGTCAATCTATTTTCCCTCCGTGCGGCCCGCTCCGCCGCAAAGGTGCTGACAAGAGTGAGCCCATTTGATCCAGGATAGTAAAAAGAGAATAATATTCAAAAAACGACCTGGATGGTCATCAGAAATCATTTGCTACTTTCCGGGACAGCAAAGTGCTACCTTGACAGAACCAAGCAATCGTAAGTCTATCTCCCTTGCGCATCGTTGTACCTTCCCCCATTACATCTCATTTTGACTTGAAGTCGGGAATGTTTTCCATCTCATCTCAAACTTATTAAAACGACTTTTACCTTTAATCACAGAGTAAGGAGGGGCCAGCAGAGAGGGTGAACCGGGAAACAATTCAAACAATTAACAGATACGCCATCCGCGAGTTCTTGCAAAATATAATCCTCGAATCTGTCCCTTCATAATGGTAAGTGATGGAGAGGACGGCGGCAGAGTCACTGTGTTTTCACTCAGCACCTCTGATTAATAAGCGGTGAGCTGAACTGTATTAGTAGTCATCTTTCCTACGGCTCGTACTTTTTCGCTGAATACTTTGCAGACTCATTAGAAAGGGGCAGAGTACTGGTGATGAACGAGATTAAACACTGAGTTACAGTTCTACTAAGTTGTTCCGAAAACGATTTTGATTGCTCTTTTAGTGGGTCCGTTAAACCAAACCACGAGGACGGATATTTAAGTCATTAATCTACTGCTTTTACTTCTTTAATCTTACTTAACCTTTGTTTCTGCTTGTTTTGTGCTACCGTTATGTCTGCCCATTCGGAATATATTGCACCCCTATCTATGCCTGTACTTCCTTGCCCTTTTGAGAAGCTCAGAGTTAGGGGGTGTGGTAAAACGTGCTCTATGAAACACTATGAGGTTTTAGCTGGGATTAAAAGATGCACAAATAAGACGTACTTTACAACTACACAAACACGACAACACATGATGTCAAAGGACATGGAAAAATATGATCCTGTGCCACAAGTACAAGCTATGAACTTTATTTAGAGCATCATCAAACCTCAACGCTGCTTGGATTTTGAATGGAACACACGCAAACACGCACCCACACACTCACCCACCAAGCTCACACACACCCACCAAGCACACACATACGTCCCATGCAAAAGATGAAGGGGTCGAAGCATTAACGACTGAAAGGAGCAACAACGTGGAATGAGCTTCTGCTAAGTGCTTTCATAATGAATTGAGTACCTTAACCTTAACACACCAGCCTTGTTTCCAGTTGAACTCTCTGAATTAACATATTCAAACAAATAAAGAATCCACGCTTTTACTCTGAAACCAAGCAAATTACATTTTTCCATGAGGATATATAATACATAATCCCATGGCAGCGCAAGTTATTTCAGAACAAATGCACACAACGTGGCCCGGATACGAAAAGGCTACAGTCATAATACTCTATAATACATGCATACAACAGTTTTTAGGAGTCAGACTATGTCAGTGTCATGAAGAGTGCATGCACCTCCCATTGGGTCTGGCGCATGCCTTCAGAAACGCGAAGACGGGATATATGTTTGTGTGAAACAAGAAAGAGAAAATACTGGAAATAATAACCCAGAGACGAAGCCTTGTTCGCTTCTCTGGATTGAGTTTTATAGGGTATGAGTCTTTCTTTATGAGAACTAGTTTAATTTCACCATCATTTTGCAGCAAATCTCAAATGTTCCAATTAAAAAATGCAATCGGATTATCCCACTATACTATCACCAACCAATAACCTCCATCTCCTATCAGGACGGCATATGTTAATGACAACACTCAAATACTAATAATTATAAGGCATAACGTTAAATTAAATCACCCTTTTACATTTCGAGCAGAACTTCTTTGTATCGTATCCCAGCTCAGTGGAACCGCCGTTCTATTTATTTCCCCCCGCTCAAAACAGCCTTGAACTTCCCTGTTATTCAAGTTAACTGCATCCTGCAGGTGGAGGTGAAGGTAAATAAATATGTAACGTCAGAAAATACAGGCGCAGGGTGGATCACAGGTGGTGCCGACAGAGAATCAAAACCAATATTATTTGCCGCCTCCACAGCTTCGCCTGAAATACTGCCTCTGCAGACCCCACGGCACTCTCCTGTCAATAACGTTGTTATACTCCGCCGCAGAACTGTTCTACTTCATAGGAGAGATGCTCTACTCCATAGCTCTCACGGTTCTCTTCTCTACATCTACATCATGAACTCCAGATATAAATAACGTTAACTGACAATGCCTCTACCTGTTTAAAGTAGCCCGACGGATGGCAGATATCAAAAGTGTACAGCAGTTCTCTTGTCTTGTCCTTCACTTTTTGCTTGAGCCAGGCAATGTATTCTCCCTTTGCTGCACGTCAAGTCAATGTGAAGGTTGACAATGCTGTTGGCATAGTCCTAGTGTAGTCATAGTTTCATTGTGGTGCAATCCCAGTTTGATCGTAGCCTAGATGTAGTCGTCTTAGTTTAATCTTTGTGTAGTCTGAGTGTAGTCTTATTGTATTCTTAGTTTGATCCTTGTTTAGTTGTAGTGTAGCCTTAGTTTAGTCATACTGTAGACGTATTTCAATGGTCTGTAGTCTTATTGTAGTCTTAGTTTAGTCGTCTTATCTTAGTCGTGTGGTTTTATTGTGGTTGTAGTTTAAACTTAATGTAATCTTGGTGTAATCGTAGTGTAGTCTTTGTGTAGATGTAGTTGAGCTATAGAGTAGCTTTAGTTTGGTCGTAGTGCAGACGTACTGCAGTCTTAGTCTGCTATTCGTGTAGTCTTTGTTTAGTTGGACGATATTAGGGGTGTAGCCACAGCGTTATCATAGTGAAGTTGAAGTAGAGTGGGGGAAGTCAGGCGATCCCATCACAGCTGTCCATAGTTGTGAGCCAAGGTCGCTGCCAGTAAGTCCGCTGTGACTGGCGAGGGAACATTTTACAGAACACATTCAGAAGTGGTTTTCTGAAGAACAACCAGACAAACGCATGCACTCCTTTTCCTTGGAGGGACTCTGGTTTGCCCCACATTAACAGGGCTATCGGTGATCCTCTCTCTCCCCCTGCCTTCTGTGAGAACGATTCTTTTATTTGGTTCACAAGTCCTAATTGGTGGTATAATGAATTACAAGTACATCCTTAAGTTGATTGATTTTCCCCATGCTTTGCTCCCATTTGGCCTGGTCTGAGAGTTGAGCTGCCGAACTAAGGCATCCATTCAAGGAGAAACGTCAAGGAAAATGATCTGTACTCATACAAACATCATAAAAATATCTGTGTTGACCCCCCGAAAGTAAGTAAGATGTTTTTAGGCATCTGGGGAAAGGATGGGATACGTCTTAAAGTGAATTCCTTAATAACATCTTCATTGATTGACCACAAATAACATGAACATCGCCAGTAGCAACACGTATATTGCCATTGTTTCACCTGCAATAAAAGCCGGATCATTTAAAGTATGTAAATATGTCTGTCTACATAATGACTACATATTTCTACTGAGCCGGATCCCAAAAGGAAGACACTGTGTTGTCTCTCTGCTGCACAAACAGCCAGAACACAGACATAACATTTATGCTTGCGTTGCATAATTCATGCCAGTGTTTCGGTGTTAATAATTCATCAGCTAAACAAACTATTTTTCAAAAGCGCAACAAAGCTACCGTTGAGGGATATTACACGAAAGGCACGCAGAATGAATCCAACAGAGGGTTTTGTTCTCTAAAGCCCCCAAAACGCTGGGAATACTCCCTGATTAACATCCACAGTGATTTGTACCTCCAGTACAAATCACGGAGAAAGGCTTTGTTTTATTTCCTTCAGCCACCCTATCTGGAGGCTGTTGGTGACTTTGATTCCACCTTTTTCATTAGAAAAAAAACATTCAGCAGTTTGAAAAAGACAAAGAGGAGAGGTCACATGATCAGCGATCGTCTAGTTCTGTCTTAAGATGTTTTAGCGCGGAACAATAGGAAAGTCTGACAGTTGCCTGCCATTTTGGCTCAGCTGTTCCCCGCGATGCAACCCCTCGGGCCACAAACATGTTAATTGGGCTTCTAATATGCGATTTGGTCGGTCACCACTTGTGAATATCATTTAACATCAGTTGAGCGAGCCAAGCAGAATGGCTCTGTCCATTGAGTCCGAAAAACAAAAGTCTGCGAGGAGCAGTCCAGTGCAGTTTATTCACCTCTGGTGCTTTCACAAACAAGAACAGTTAATAATGTGAAATATATAACTACACTAGGATGCTTTAGCACACTGTCGGCGTGTTTTATTTCTGTTGGTATATGCCATACAATATGTAGGGATCTCCATACATATTGTATGGAAATTGCTAATTGTATGCAGATTGTATTGCATAAGACTTCTGCCTGTGCTGGCATTTGCTCATTATTTTTGCTGAACTGAACTATTTGGAAGGATTATGTCCTCTTGAATGTGCAGTAGCTACCCCAGGAATTCCCGCCGGATCACTTCATCCATGGTAGCGTTATTAACCTCGACCAACCAGTACTCTGGACTGGATGAGAGGAACTAGGGCCTCTACAGAACAGAAAATGGAATCTCATCTTCGTCAGGCTATTTAAACACAGAATACCAACGGAAATAGAACCATTTGACCCTTTACTGGCTTTTTATGTACAATATTTTAACGCATGTTGTTATTCATTTTAACAGTGATGTATAAAATGCTATTTATCAGGCACATCCATCAGCCAAGTCAAACAGTCTTGTTTGTGTCAGTTGTGAAGTAGAAATTGGTTGCACTAAAGCCACGACACAATAAGGCCAAATGGTGTAAGCTCTAAAAAACTAAGAACACGTTGACACACTCTTAGAGGGTGGGCTGTCGACGTTCAGGGTTAAAACAAGATCTTCATGTCATCCGGCGTTAATCACACAGCCGGCAGACGCTGCCTGGTAACCTAAGGATACATTACGCTCAGGAACGTCCACACTTAATGTGCTGGTGGTCTTGTAAGTGCGCGTAGAAGTTAAGCTCAGTCAAGCCACACAAATATATGCGGTGGGGTGACATGCATTATTTTGACAGTAATGCACCGAAATGGGCTATCAACAGCAACAACTGTTCATCCCTCCTAGACAACCTGCGTTGCTTATTGCCGTACATTAAGAGCGTACAGCCACCGCCCGGATCCCATTAATACCATCTCATTGCATAAAATTTCCATTTCATTTGTATGCAGAATATTAGATGACCGGTCGCGAGGGCGGGCGAGAACCCTCATTATTTCATATTCAATCAATCATTCACCGGTGAACGTCGGCTCACCGGCGGCCCTGACAGTGTGTGGTTTCATCTTGATTATGGAGATTGGCATTAAAATCAGGAGAACAATGGGAGCCTCATCGCGCATGGCCGTTCCCGAGCATGTCATGATTTCATTACTATTGACAAGCCTGCATTATAATGCGGGCCTGCTTCTTGTCTCCGCCCTCGTCTGGAACGAACGGGGGTCCTGAATCCTGAAGCTGTGTACAGTATGTGTGTGTATATACAGTATATGTGTATGGATATGTTTATATGATATGTCTAATGGTTATCTGTTTTCTATGTGTATTTGCCCTGAAAATGATTTGGTGAGATAAGATGTACTCTATTAATTCCCTGACTCATTTTTCTGTGTTATCGTTGTGTTGCCCGTCGGCGATAACAGCCCTACATTATCCGTCAAATAAACACGCACGAAAAAAAAGCAGTTAAGTAACAACAAAACAGTGTCATTGAACCACTTTAATGCGTTTGACGAAACAAAATAAAAAAATAACAATACGCCGTAAAAAAAAACCACTCAATAATACAATGACACAACGCAACAATACACCGGTGATTCATCCACGCTTCGCAAATCCCATGAAGAAGAAGACGACAACAACAACAGCAACGAGGGGCAGGTCCTCATGACAGACTCCTGTGTGCCGCCTCGTAGAAACCCTCATCAGGGGGGGCTGGCGCAGGCGCCGCATAAACCACGATCGGAAACCGACCGAGTGTGCCAAAAAGGGGAGAAGTAGGGGCCACTCATCGGCACGTCGTAATGTAACCGTGTGCTCACTCGGGCGTTGAAGACACACTTCCCTTTATTTTATATCCCCGTCGCCAATGTTACACACAAGAGACACGTCTCAAAGCGACGGGGAAATAGGGCGATGAGAGGAAGGGTGGGGGGGGGGGGGGGTTTTAGTGGTCACAAACTTTTTCAATTTCACTGCCAATTTCCTGGGTAATTACTGGTGCCTTTGATGGACTTTTTATGACACTAAAACCCTCCCCAACCGCCACCCACCTCCCCCCCCCTGCTCCCACTCCTCCCGGGAGGTGCTACGCTAGCTTAGCGGCGAGGGGTTGTGGGGGGAAAGATGCCAATTCGCCCAGTCCCAGGATCCAGGTCCTTGTCAGCCACTGGTTACCCCCATGGGGGTCTTACTGTGGGGGGTCAGGGGGAAGGAGGGGGGCCAGAAAAAGCCCACCTGCCGGACTTTGTGGATGGCACCTGACCAAGAAAGGAGTCTGTCTAACAGAATTAAGGGATAGGGTGGAGGATGGGGTAGGACAGTATAGTGGTTAGGGTGTTTGAGTCCCAGCCCAGAGGTTCTAGGTTCATACTCCAATGTCTACCTGCATTCTCTGTCAGTCGCTCTGAAACGGTTCGACTAAGGCATAGGACATAGTGTGTGACCAAACACATAGGGACGGACAAAGGACACGATGTGTTACATGAGAGACCCAGTGTTTTGTAATGACATGCAAAGCAAAATGTCTGACTTGGACATTAGCGAGAGGACTCAGACTTTCCTTTCAGATCCTTAATCTGGATCCTGACGGATTGGCAACCACGAAAGAGGAGGAAGATAAAGAGAGTGTAGAGACAGCCGTAGGGGTGATGACCTGGGCTTACTGGGCCTGGTCCGGACAGCTCCCCCCACCCATCCCCTCCTCCAGGGGATCAACTGGGCCCACAAACAGATGAGCCCGCGGGCCAGGCGGGTCACAGATCATTAAAAGCCATCTATCAACTGGTTCCCGGGCCCCCCCTTTATTCCACCCAAATCCAATATTTCCGTGTAAATATGTCAAAACAGGAATGAAATTAGCGTGGTGCTTTATTGACTGTGATAAAATCTGAAAAGCACCACTGCACATAATTACATACGTGTCAGCGCCGTAAAAATTAGCTTTATTATCAATGGAACGGTTTTGGTACAACTTCATTTAGGGCCGATGTCTTCCAGATGGGGCTGCTCTACGCACTTGAGCGGTTTTATGCAGATCCGGGGGGTGCCTTCCCCCCGCGCACCACCCGTACCGCCCCAACCCCACCCCACCATTCTCCACTGATACTTCCCTTCACCCTTCCGCTCCCCAAAGCAGCGTCTGATGGGGGGGGGGGGGGGGAGATAAAGACGAGAGAGAGGGAGGGAGGGGGGCGCTGATGTCGTGGGCTAAGTTGAGGGGCCACATCAGCCGTAACGGGTTGAAGGCTCTTGTTTGATCTCGCTAATGATATTGGCCTCCCATTGTGAACATAATCGGGAGCAAAATCGCAAACTCTGGGCGTTTTAAACCCCCTTGCCGATGGGTGGTAATAATAAGGGATAGCGGGCTTTCCCTTTTTTTTATAAAACTTCCCATCAGGAGCCGGGGCCCTCGAAACGAGAGGCGGCGTTCCTCCTCCGTGTGTGTCGCGGGGCCCGTTCGCTCATCCTGCGTGGCGGTGTAAATGTCTGTAAGTGAAGAGCCATGTGCTACACTTTCCAGAGTCTGAGCACTTTAAGTCGCCCATAGGAGGCATTGGGTTCATTTGGAATTCTCTGCTCGCTCGGAACACACACGGAATGCCGAGAGAGACACTCACTCAGGCTTCTCCTGGCGGCGTCACGTAGCCGCACTAACAGTTTTACCCCGATCATTTATTTACACTTTAATCATTATTTGTTGCCATTGTTCCACCCTTCCATAACTCCATTATCATATCAATTATCATCTCAGTCACACATCCCGACTCGCCCCCCTCATATCAAATTTGACTCAAGTCGATAATGCGTCCCCGTCACTGAATTATTCAGATAACAACTTAAGCCCTGGAAAAGTGGAGCGCAGCGATTCATATTTAAAACAGACACCTACTCTTAATGGCAGCTACCACTTAGTCTGTTTGCAGAGTCAATTTATCACAGATTTATTTCATCCCTTCTCTCTCACATGAACAGATTTTCCGGCTTCCTTCACCTCACCCTACCACACCAACTTTTTGAAACCTAGACACCTAGAGAGCTAAAATAAAAGGAGACAAAATGAGTTGTCTAGTTCTCTTTAGCACCAAAACCTTCGAAACACTCAACATTTAAGCATAAACTAGCATCTTTCACGGACACAGTTAGCGTAGCCAGCGGAGACATCTTGTAAAACAAGAATTACTCCAACAGAGGGTTTGCAACTGATAACATTTAGATCATACCCCGCACCCCCCATCTCCGCAGCTTAGCCGTGGAGATGGGGGGTGCGGGGCATGATCTAAATGTTTGGACAGCGGCCTCTTGGTTGGACACACATGATCCTCCGTGGCCTCTTTTATTGCTAATGAACGTATCGATTATGTTTCCACAGCGGAGTCACCGATTCAAGCGCTGTTTGCGGGTCTTCGGGGCCCCGTAAAATGAGTCATCTAACCCTCCTAACCCTCTCCATCCCAATATTTCCCCAGCGTGCTCTGATAGCTTCATTAAAACCTTTCCTCCTCCGATTGCTTCAGGTAATCTGCCTTGGATTCACACGCGCCAAAAATATGGCTCATTAGGGTCGATTTGGAGGTCTCTTCCTTTTTTTATGTTGATGTCAGGGTTTTAAGAGCAGGTCTTTTGGCGCAGTTTATGGAGTTTAACTTTTTTCATTGGGATGAGGTAGAACAGTATGGATGCTATAGTGTTTGAATCTCCGTTGTACTCCTTGTAAATGTGCTGCTTATGGAAGGATCTTCCAATACAGCTGTTACAGGGGCATCAGAGACGAACTCAAGGATAAATGTTTGTTGAACTACTAGCGGGATAGTTCCCCGTCTATTCACTTTTTTTACTTTCTTCATCCGACGACAAGAATAATAGAAAAGGAAGTGCACTTCAAACTTGGCCTCGCTCTCAAAGGAAAATAAACTAAGCAACAAGATGCAGACACACTCATTATGGTCTGGGGTTGACCCTGTCGATTCATGGATTACCATGACGACCCCTAGATTAGAATTGTATAAAAGCGACCACTTTCGAGTCACTCACCCACTATCCACAAATGACGAAAGGAAACAACCATAGTAAAAAAATGTCCAAAAAGCACAACCATTTCAGACTCTGTTTACCCGATCGGGTAACATCACAGCACACCAGTACGTAACTGGCCAATCAGGGCCGGCCTGAGATGAACAGAGCCAGGCCTCGGTCGGCTCCGACAATCGTACGCGCCGGTTCTTTAGACCTCGGACGCCTTTGCGATAAGAATGCTCTGAGTTGTTGTTGTTGTCTCCTTGCGCCATGGCGACCAAAGCTGTGTATTTGATGACACCCTAATTTCCAATGACCATTTTCCCAGCTCCTTGGTCTCCCTCTTGTCTAATTACGATAGCAGTCCTTTTCTTTTTCCCGCCTAAACCCCCCCTCCCCCTCCTCATCTTCAAATCCCCGAAGGAGACCACATGCAACTATAATTGCCTCCCTCATTAGTTATGTTTTCACAAGACAGAGCATGGGGGAAGGTGGGTGGAGGAGGTGGTGGTGGGACTAGTGGGGTGGTGCTATTAATTTCATCACTTAATTTTGCCACTGATATTTTTTCCTGGGCTCCGTGGTATTGATGTGTCCACCGGTGCCGGGGCCATTTCTCAGGGAAATTAATCGACGAGGCGGTAAAAAATGTATCAACATATCACCGAATGAGGCGACAAATTGACGCAATGAGGGAATCAATTGTGCTGCTGTCGTGGGGGAGCAGGCCTCTGCGCCGCGGCGGGGCCGAGCTAGCTAGCTGCCAGAGTGACTGCCCTGGCAGCTAGCGTGATTTACGGGTTTATTTGGACATCGAGCATAAATCAGAATGAGTTACACGTTAAGATACCACCCCCCCCCCCCCCCCTGAGGTTCAACTGGTAGGGACTGTGAACGCACACACACACACACAGACACACACACTCGCACACACACATGCATACACACACACACACACAACAAACGTGTCCCACACAAACTTAGCACACACATGCACACATATTTACAGACACACACACACACACACACACACACACACACACACACACACACACACACACACACACACACACACACACACACACACACACACACACACACACACGCACACGCGCTCCATCACTCATGAACACAAATTCTCTCTCATCCAGCCATGCACAGAGGACACAAATAAACCCAGCTCTCTTTACCTCACAGACAAATTACTGTTATTATTATTATTACTCCATGTTGCGTGTTTTATGAATGGACATATTAAATCAGGCCTCAAGTAAACATGTCTGAGTGTAGATCATAAATAATAAAAGCAACTGTCGTTCAAGACACATATTTCAGACAGTCAGGCATCGAGGGACCAAGAGGGCAGCCATAGTAGGTGGGAGCGATTGGATGTGGCACTTTTCTCTGCACAGGGATGGAAAATAACACACAAGTGATATATTATTTGAACTAACAACATTCTGTGTTGGGTGTCTGGTGTAAACAACCTCTAGTAAACACTGGACACCACTACCTACAGCTCACTAAAAGCACACCAAGGCCTCAAAGGAGTAAAAACAGCAGGTTCACAACAGATATTCCAGAGAAGTACGTTGTGTGGATAATCGGAGGGAGTTTAGATAGGACATATACATATCCGGAGGGGCAGTGAACCCAAGCAAAGAGCACAGAAGTTCAGAGCCACAGGCAAGGAGTTAACTGCTTGTTAATTTCCATTAGCTTAATAGGCTAATTTTCATAACAAATGATAATGAGACACTCATTTAACGGAATGATGTTCAAGTAAACTGTCATTTACATAATTTATACATGATAAAAAAACGACTTAACAAAGACAAATATGGAATCCCTAAATTAATGAAAGAATTTAAGAAAAAATAGTTGATTGTAATATTAAAGGTACCTTAAAGGCCTAGTGTGATACAGGCCACAATCATTATCATTGATCCAGTGTCCACTCAAAATCAATCAGTCCTTACTCTTCCCTGATCATTTCAACAAATATCGGACATTCATTTCAACATTTGCTGATCTACACACGTTATTATTATTTGATGAGCTAGCATGTTTTTACTATTCCTTTATTTCGGTTCTTTGTATGTTTTTTTAATCCAAACTGTAAAATAATGTTGAGAAGAAAATATTAACAATACCACAAAACTTATATTTATTTTCTTTTTCTAAAAGTATAATTTAAAAGGACCTTTAAGCATGGCCTAAGATGGCATATTTAACTTAGCAGCTTCAGGCGTCATCCAAACGCAAATGACAGTTTAAATGACAATTTTGTTGAATTAACACATTCAAATACTTTAATATTGTAGTCATTCAGTGGAAAGATAAGAACAAATACAACTTATTATTATTTCTGCCGACCAGGAGACTTTCACTTGACAGTTCACCGTGTCACCGCTCGTATGTACACGAGTTAATAACTATCAAACTGCAATCTCCCTGATAATCTTACCTAATAGTGCTGCATTCTCTTTTTACTTTATATTCTAATGAGATAAAAGCTGAAATGACTGAGAAACTTAACGAGCTCTTGTCAAAGGTTAAAAGATAGCCAGGAAAATTAATTGTCAGTGACTGAATAATACTTGGCTGCAATGTGCTTAAAGCCTGCTTAGATCCACCAGATACCCTGTCATGGCCGTACGATGACCTTAGCTGCAGCTGGAAACCAGGATAGTCGGACTGGATAGTGCGGTGGGCTAGGGTGTTTGACTCCCCAATAAGGAGCTGGGTTCGATCCCCGATGTCTACAGTATATACCTGCTTACAAAAACCCCACCTTCTCCTTATCGACATGCCTCTAAAATAACCAGAAGACACTTGATAAAAGTATCTGCTAAATAACTCATCTGTATGCCCGTACATCTGCATGTAATAGAAACACCAGGGACGCAACAAATGTCCATCAAAAGACATTCATGCCGACCGCAGCCCGGTGCTGGAGTAACCAGTGGTGGGGTTGGTGATGGTGGGGTTGGAGATTGTGGTGGTGGTTGTGATGGTGGTGGTGGTGGGGCTGGTGGTGGTGGTTTGGAGGAATTGGTGGTTGAGGTGTTGGTGGTGGTGGTGGTCGTGGTGGTGGGGATTGGTGGTGGTCCTGGTGGAATTGGTGGTTGAGGCTGTGGAATTGGTGGTTGAGGTGGTGGTGGTGGTGGTGGGGATGGGATTGATGGTGGTGGGGTTGGCGGTGGGGTTGTTGGCGATGGTGGTGGTGGAATCGGTGGTTGAGTTAAAGGTGGTGGTGAGGGATGGGATTGATGGCGGTGGGGTTGGCGGTGGCAGTTGAGGTGGTGGGAGGGGATGAAGGGACAAAATGGCGGCAGTGCATCCACCCGGAGCGTCCAGGGTTCTGGCCCTGAGCACAGCACATGACGGAGGAGAGCGAGGGAGCGGGTGAGGACGGCGAGCCCCACCTCCCCTTCCAGGAGCCACCGGGGGCCGCATCGCCCTGGGCGCCGCCGCCGCTGTCATGTCTGTATAAACAGGCATTGATTTTTCTGTCGGGCCCCGGCTCCGGGGCCATTTATTCTCAGCTCTGTGGTCGGAGCCCGGTGGGGGACCGCAGAGAAATTCTGTTACAGTCCAGCTGGGGCCCCTAAGGGACGGTGTATGTGTGTGTGTGTGTGTGTGTGTGTGTGTGCGTGTGTGTGTGTGTGTGTGTTAGTGTGTGAGAAAAATTGATTTCACCTGTAAATGAGGAGCTGGTAGCCGGGGCCACTTAACAAGGGCAGGGCCCCGGTGCCGCCAGAGGGAAGGATGTGTGATGTCATGGATCGGCTGAAGAGGGAGCGGGAAGGACGGGGGAGAGATGGGAGAGAAAGGTGGGAGAGAGATGGAGAGGGAGGGAGAGGAGAGATGGAGAGAGAAAGATGGGGGAGAGAGAGAGGAGAGAGATGGAGAGAGAGAGAGGAAGAGGAGAGATGGAGAGAGGAAGATGGGAGAGGGAGGGAGAGTAGAGATGGAGAGAGAAATGGAAAATTACATGAGAGGAGAGCTTGAGAGAGAAAGATGGGAGAGAGAAGAAGAGGGGAGATGGAGAGAGGGAGAAAGATGAGAGAGAGAGGAAGAGGAGAGATGGAGAGAGAGAGAAAGAAGGGAGAAGGAGGGAGAGGAGAGAGAAAGATGGGAGAGGGAGGAAGAGGAGAGAGAAAGATGGGAGAGGGAGGGAGAGGAAGGGAGACAAAAAAAAGATAGAAAGATAAAGTGAAGAAAGATGAGATCAAGAGATAGAAAGGAAGAAACAAAGGGAAAGAGAGAAAAATATGGAGGATGAAAGAAAGGACGAATGATTTAGTGATCAGGAGCCTGGGTGTCTAGGTCTGGCCGATCGCCCTGACCTCCACACAACACACTTAGAGGATCAAGTTTGGCCAATAACTTTCTTTTTATAATTACCTGTCACGTGTAGCCTCCCTCTACACCCCCCTGTCTCGTATAGATTATAGTTTTGCTTACAGATTGTTTCCTGGACAATAATAGTGTTATCATTGGGGGTCCAGCCAGCCAGAATCGTGGCAATAGTAGCTGGTGGCTGCCAGCATTTCAAATATCGAATAAAGTTATATAGATACAGCCGTATCGGAAACCTCGCACCGCTTGGTCTCAATTACACCAGACACCATGGTACAGATAAGCCGCCCGTGTTTACACGTTGAGATATACGTGGGCTTTTGACTAAGACAGGTGGCGGAGATATTTCTGCATCTTTTAAAAGGTGGGATTCATTACAAATTCAACACAGATTTGAGATACGTTGACAATGAAGAGATATAAAAGGGGCCTCAAGCACTACACTGTTGGCAGGAATGATGTTTTTTGAATAATTTCATCCACCCTTTCGTATCGTAATTGTCATCTCTTGTGTGCGGCTATGATATTGTGTCTATGCCTGGTGCTCTGAATAAACAATTTTAGATGGATAGATTCATGCCTGCCTTATCTCACTGCTGTTGGTCAGTTGGGCAGCTGGGAAACAGAACTCTGATTTACGACATGGATAGGGTGAACACGTTTTCTTTCCACATTCAAAGTGTATTTAGCGACAACGAACAACTTATTTCAACTCACCAACGCACTCCTAATTACCTCTTCAGGTAATGTCAAGCAATTAGCTTCTAATTGCTAACTGGACACTGATTGGTTAGCTCTTTGTGAGGGCACACATTGTGCCCATAAATGATCATCAGCATCAACGTTCTATGTTATTGGATTCAGGCAGAAGTAATGGAATGTGATGAATAATGTGAAGTAATGAATCAAACAGGTAAGTATTTCCACTCCAACAGCTGTTCACCCCCCTGGAATACTTACAAACATGAGGAGAGCCCACGGTTTAGGGGCATCGAAAACCAAAAGGCTTTTTCCTTAACAAACTCAGTCAAACAGAGTAACTCTCACACACACACAAACCAAAATGACCCACACGCACCTACACACAGACCCTCGCCCATAACACACACACAAATCCACAAACACACTTTCTAAAAGGACCAACACACCCACTTTTGTGTGTGTCCACACAAAGACTCCCCCCCAACACACACACACACACTCACAAACACACACATGTATCCACACTCAAACACATCGCCCCCCCCACACACACACAGGTATCCACGAACAACATACACCCACACAGTCACATAACCAAAAAGACCCACACACACACTGCTCGACACACACATCAATGGACCCCCCCCACACACATAACACACACACAGTCACATAACCAAAAAGACCCACACACATACACACTGCGATAAATGGACCCCCCCCAACCCCCCCCCCCCCCCCCCCACACACACACACACACACACACACGTGGCCCCCCGCTGCGAGCCCCCCCGTGCGCGCTGACAGTAATAGCGGCCGTTTGAAGGCTGCGTTAACTCCTACAGGAAACCCCGGAGCTGCTGAACCGCGAGGGGAGACGCGAGGGGTTTGAAAAGTACTTATTAGTCAAACGCGGTAACTACGACGACGGTATAATCAGATCACGCCGCACCTAGCGCCGACGCCGCCGCGGACGTCGCCGAACCAACATGGCAGCCGGCGCCGGGGGCCCTGACAGCGGCGCGGTGGGTATTTTTACCGGTGCGTCCGCCTGCCTATTGTCTGCCGAGATCGGCGGGAAATTGTGTCGCTAACTAAGGCGGAAGACTCTGTTGTGTGTGCGTGTGTTTGCCTGTGTGTGTGTGTGTGTGTGTGTGTGTGTGTGTGTGTGTGTGTGTGTGTGTGTGTGTGTGTGTGTGTGTGTGTGTGTGTGCGTGCGTGTGCGTGTGTGTGTGTGTGTGTGTGAGAATGAATGCCAGTGTGCGGGTGGTTGTGTGTGTGCGTGAATGCGTGCCAGTGTGGGTGTGTGCGTGTGTGTGTGCGTGAATGCGTGCCAGTGTGGGTGTGTGTGTGTGTGACTGCGTGCCAGTGTGCCAGTGTGCCAGTGTGTGTGTGCGCGGTTGTGTGTGTGTGCGTGAATGCGTGCCAGTGTGGGTGTGTGTGTGTGTGACTGCGTGCCAGTGTGTGTGTGCGCGGTTGTGTGTGTGTGACTGCGTGCCAGGGCCGTGTCTCTCTGTAAGTGGGTAGGTCGGAAGCGATCAGCGACGGTGAACATGCTATTCAGTACATCTCTCTCGCTGCGTCCCCCCCCTCCACCCCTAAACCCCCCCCCCCCACCCAACCCCACCGCCCTCCATTAACTCCACGCCCCCGGAGTTAACGCGTCCCATTGTTCGTTAGGGAAAACCTGCTAAGCGGCAAGCGATTCCAACGACCCCCCCCCCCCCCCCCAGCCCCCCTGAACCTCACCTCCCCTCCCCTGTGCTGCGCCGAGTGGTGATGAAGAGGACTTCCTGGTTCCTCTCCTGTCAGCCACAAGGTCTTTATTGAGGCCCCCCCTCCCCCCTCACCCCCCCACCCCTCCTCCCCCGCAATGTCGTCTCCACTGTACAATCAATACATAGTGTGTGTCGCGGGGAGGAGGAGGGGGTTGTGGGGGGGGGGGGGGGGGGGGGGGGGGAGTTTTTAATGTGATTTTTATGAGATCAGATAGCTGCCTTTGATCCCCCCCTCCCTTCCTCTCCTCTCCTCTGTCCTCCATCACCACCACCACCACCACCACCACCGTCGTCGTCTGATCTCTGGTATCCGACAGGCTCTCCGACGTGCACGCGTTTGCACGTGCACGTCTAGGAAAGCAGAATAGGAATCGGGGGGAGGGAGGATGAGGAGGGAGGGGGGGGGGGAGGAAGGACACATCAGCGTCCTCGTTCCAGGAAGTGTGTTTGTCAACTACAAACAACAAAACAACGGGATAATCCAGTGAAGGTTCTTGTTGTTGTTGAGGTTATTTTTTTATGCTGGCTCTGCTGGCTGTGAGTTGTGCATATCAAGCAAATTAACAGTCGCAGCTTTGTCCTTAATTGCGCGCGTGAAAAAAACAAAAGCAAGTGAGCTGAGGGAATGGTGCATGTAAATAAGGTTGGACTGTATTCTTTGTGTCGGCTGCTCGTTGTTTTTCAGTGTATTAAGCACATGCAGCACCTCATTCATGCCAACCCCCCACTCCCCAGTGAATTAGATCTATGCTGTTTATGAATCATAGTCTTCACAGATCAGATTGTATGGATGCCTCAATGCAGAATTGATTAAGACCCCCCCCCACCCCCACGGAACCACGTATACTGGGGTCTATTCAATTAATCGACACGACAGTAATTAATTTGTAAATGATCATATTATTTGTTCAATTAGTTCATCCAATGAAAAACATTTACCATTTTACCTCTGTAGGGTTGAGGAGATCACAGTAGAGACCATTTTGTTCGTGCTGTGGAACGAACCCCCGTGCCTGTCTTTCAATTCCGCAGCACTTGATTTCCCTGTGATACAATACAAAACGAGGACCTGTGCCGCCTTTAAACACGATCGATTCAACAGATGGGCCTTGAAGCCTCTGTGTGCGTCAGACTCCTCGTCCGAGCAATGAATCAATCTCCATTTCACATCGCAAAGGAACGCCGGTCACCTCAAACACAAAATAACACAAACACAACACAGACCGCTCCTGGGTAGCGGAGACCATCGATAAAAGCTGAACAATACGACGGGTTTTACAATGACGAAGAAAACATTTCAAGGCAAAACTCATTAAGTTGACACCTCGCAATCACCTTCTGTCTCCCTGAGTGTACGGCGTCGGAAACGCTGTAATTATCTAGAGGGGCCGGCCGTAATGAGCAAGTGATGGCATCAGGGTCCGGCAGAAGGGGGGGGGGGGGGGGGGGGGGGGGGGGGGGGGGGGAGCGAGAGATAGACACACACACACACACACACACACACACACACACACAGAGTAAGAGAGCGAGAGAGAGCGAGAGAGAGAACAATAAAGACAGAGAGGCCAAAGCAGTAAACATCCCTGGGCCAGACACTGAGGATACTAATTGTACGGCCCTAACTTGGAGCACGCTGTAAATAATGAAATTTTAATTTTCCGTTTATCTCTCTCGCCGTAGAATTCAACACACCCCTTCACGGGAATGTTTCAAGGAAATGTACCTGTTGGAGGTTGAGAAATCTGTGCAATGAGACAAGATTGAGGATCTGTAGAGGGGTGTGTGTGTGTGTGTGTGTGTGTGTGTGTGTGTGTGTGTGTGTGTGTGTGTGTGTGTGTGTGTGTGTGTGTGTGTGTGTGTGTGTGTGTGTGTGTGTAGGTGGTCTGGGGAATGTGAAATGGATTTGAAGTCGGCATGATAATTCTACCAGGGGTTTAAATGCCTGATGGAAAGTGACATTTTGAGCGCCGATTGACAGGGTACAAAAATGGCATGTCGAAACTCTGAACCAAAATCCTGATGGAACATGCATTTAAATGTAGGGAATAATTATGCTTTTGACAAGCAGACGCTCTGACAATTAATTTATCCTGGAGATTTGGATTACATCGCCTTGGCTGTTCTGTGGAGATTTGCTGCGGGACCACTTCACACACACATGGTTATGACTACATCATAGAGCTGTTCAAAGATAGAAACCCAATCACAAGCTAGTCACAACAATTTTTCATTACCGCAAATATTTTTAAGCAAGAAGACAAGAACGGGTTCAGAGAATTGTTTAAAGATAGTTTGAAACAATCAAAATGTGATGCAAAAACGTCAAAGACACCATTCTGAGTGTAGGGTTTTTTATCATCACAAGCCTTTATGATGGCTCATTCTTTAGGCTTCCCAGTAGGTGACAGATAGCTTTATATGCACATGGTGTGGGTTTTTTTGTGTGCTTTTCCTGAGAGGTAGAAGGTGTGCGTTTACTGAGATATCGAAGGCGATCACTCATTGTCACTTCCGTTAAATCACAACCATTCTAAAAGGCATAAGACTTTACTCTGCATGGGGATTTCATGGCTGCTCCCTGATAAAAACCATCATGCCCACACACCCGCCCGCCCACCAACATTGCTGCGGAAGAGAGATGGCGATTGTGTCACTTGAAGCTGGTCCACAATGAATCAAAACTCATGGAAGAAGACACAATCATGCTATGCTAACTGAGCTTAGCATCGTGTTGGTCCACAATGAATCAAAACACACAGAAGTGAGGGCACATCGTGCTAAGCTAACCAGCTGAACCAAGCAGTACTGCTGTTTTTAGAGATTTAAAACATGTCTATACGTCGATCTTCATAATACCTAGATTAAAATATATAAAAGGGAAGCAGTCTTTTAGCAAAGAATACAATGCTGGTTTGATTACCTCCTCAGGTGTTCAGGTAATTTAAAACGGTGCTCAGTGTGTATAATCACAACAAATTAACATTAACAAGTCAACTTTCTGCACAAATAATTGCGAGCTTACAAAACTTGCTTTCCCCTCTAAGTCCCTTAATTTATTTTAGTACACCTCATTCATCTAGATCCGCCGGCGAATTAAATCAAATAAATAATAACAATAAACCTTCCCTTAATATAACAATATTTGCATTGTGCTGGCGATAATTAATGAGCGCAGCTGCACTAATTAAAAGCCACCTGCGTGCCATTAATCTTGGTTGTTGAGTCTAGTTGTTTCCGTGCTGGCCGGCCACGCCTCGTCCGCGCCACGACCGACGTCCTTGGACGATTTTGTTTTTCCGTTTTTCTTGCTGATGGGGACAACCGTCGTTTTATTAGAGTCGCAAATAATCATTGGCCCGAGATCGCTGGTAGTCGTCCACTACTGATTATTGATTTATTTATTTATTTATTTTTTAATGCCTAAAAAAATTGTTGTCAGCTTGGTCAGCTTGGTACAGGTGCCAACTTACAAAACATGTAACACAGATATACATACAGACATACACACTACACAATACATAAGGGCCATGCTTAATCCTTAACGTTCAGAATGTTTATTGCAGTTGGGATGAAACTGTTTTTTAACCGGGTTGTACGGTCCTGTTCCTACCCTGTCGGGACTGTTTAATTGGGACGTTGAGGCTAAACGTTCTTCATTAGTGCACACGTATGCATGGTGTGTCCTGTATGTGAAGAAGTATTATATAATCATCAGTATTACCAGTGGTCATATCTTAAATGTGGGCTCGAGAATTGTCAAGTTGGAGACAAACTTTTCCCTAAAGAACCCGGTTGCTAAGCAACAGTTACACCGATTTAGAAAACACGTAGATCAACACGGATCTCTCCGGAGGTCACGATAGGAGGCACCACCGCTGTTAGAGTTTCTGTACGACTGTGGGACTTGTTTTGCTTTAGAAACAATGGAGGTACGTGGGACGAACTGAAGGGATTTCTGTTGGCTGACAAAACATGACAGAGAACAGACAAAATAAAACACAAGACGTCAAACCTGTCCTTTGGTTATATTGCACTACGTGCACATATCAGTCCTCTGAGAGACACAAACACGCACGCACACACACACAGTTCATAATAATACAAATTTTCATATTGTAGATACACCAAGAAACCGATACACAAAGGTCTCATTCATCTTATTTGCATATTAACGACATACAGAGCCTTTAAGGCAAGGCTAACTGCAACTCATACACAGACTAATCACCAAAGAGTACACTCTCTATTTTTTATGCTAACAAGCTTATGCACGCTTATCAAATAATACAAAATATTTTGCTGACAACGTGGAATGGAATATATTGGCACTGTTGTCACCGTAACAAGAAGGAAATGTCCCTTCTTGAAAGGAAAAAAAAGGTAATAAATATCCTCCCAAAAAAGCCCACAAAAAACACAATCTACAAGATGACTCTAAGCCTTCGCCAACGCTTTTCCTTGCAAAAGAGGCAGAGACTGATGTAGGCGTTCGGGGGGGGGGGGGGGGGGGGGGGGGGGGATGCTGCATATGCCGCAAGACTGCCATAAAGTGGTTTTATGAAAATGGCCGGGATGTTTATTGAATTTAACAGTACCTGAGGCACAAACGACTCATCACGTTCTTTAGCATCATTAGCTTGTAAATCTCTGCGCGCGTGCAGTGATAAATGTAGCTTGGTTATTGCTACCGCCATAACTCCCCCGATTGATGCGTGCTCTGTGGGGCCCAGGAAGACAGTGGAGTGAGGGGAAAGTTTTAACACCCCTACACCAAGATATATCCCGGGCAGCACGTTCCGAGACGTCCAAACCTTTCACGCTCTAAATCCAAATTATTACTAAAGGGCATTAGCACTTGAATGAAAAATGCATTAATGAAGGCTCGCACTGGGCAGGGTGTGTGTGTGTGTGTGTGTGTGTGTGTGTTTGGCTCAAACAGGTCTCTGCGTTTGCCTTCCCGCACACACACACACACACACACACACACACACACACACACACACACACACACACAGTGACACAGACCCACACAAAAACACACGCTGGTTGCCGACTGCATGGTGCATCTGACAATTACCCACCCACCTTGGAGTGGATGATTTCATTTACCCGTTTCCATAGCGATAGAGGTTATATAGGTAGCTTGTGTTCCGCGTGCGTGCTTGGGGAGTGTGTGTATGTGTGTGTGATTTTTTTACGTGCGTGCGTGCGTGCGTGCGTGCGTAATTACATGGGTGTAGGTTAAGGTTTTTTTGCATATGCTTACTGTTATCCTGAATTGTGTCTGACAGGGTGGACAGTAAAGGAATTCCCCCCACCTCCATCAGGCACTACTGTGTGTAAGGTTTGTGGGTGTAACCAAACCGTTCCATTGGCTTTCAGGCGAATGACCTCCGTTTGTAAAGTAGTTCAAATAACATGTTATTTTCCAGTAAGTCGCCAAGCTGACCATGAGAGAGATAGAGCTTGAGAAGGATGCATCTGCCTGCGTATAGGGTGTGTGTACTGTGGGGGCAGGATAGTGCAGTGGTTCAGCTCTTTACCGAAAGGGGCTGCGTTCGATTCACCGACGTCTACAGCATAATCTGTGGGCATCCTTGGGCAAGATGCCCTAGCCACTACCTGCTCCTTTACGACATGTATCTGAACTCACTATGTGTCCGACTGGAAAGAACTGCATCTAGATTATTAAATAGCAAAAGTCATGTTATATTTGCACATAAGGCACATTTCCACGGATAATATACTTATAAAATAATAATAGTTTAATAATAATAAATTGAAAGTACATTTTTCATCTTACTTCAAAATAATGAATGGATGGGCAGGTGGTTGATTGGGTAGATGAAAACATTATCTTGCGCCCCAATTCCAACTCCAACTAAACTTATTACTAACTTGCAACTTACAGGTTTTTGTTGATCTACAAAAATATGTCCATAAACGCCCCTAAAATCACAACTCCCATGGAAGTAAACCACCAAAAAAACAGCCTTAAAAGTGAGCTCTGGGAATGTTTAGTTATTATCCCGAGCGCTTAATTATTCATTACTTCTTATGACGTAGTACATTAAAATGTTGACACTGATCGCAAGGGTCATGGTCATTAAGCGCTAATGTGGCTAATGTTGGCCTAATCAAAGTTTTATGTACGGCAATAACTTGGCAACGACAATTTTTAATTTAGCCTTTAATTTCGAATGTAAAATTGGCGCAATCTCTCATAAGGGAGAAGGAAAAAAAAAAGCAATCAAAGTAACAATGATCCCCCTAGGCGTGATTTTAAATGAACATAATCACACATTGAAAACAAAAAGTGGATTATCAACCACACCATACACATATATACTGTAAGAAGAACACATAAAGACCGGCAGACTAGCGCCATAACACGATTCCTCCACTCTCTGTTGACATTGACGGCGTCAATAGAATTCACGCCTTTATTCATTAACATAAATATTGTTTTTCTCCCCGTCGTGAAAGTGCCGTCCCCTCTTAAGTTCCTTCTCCTGCGCGCCATACCGCGTTGGCCCTCATCAGCGGCCTCATCACCACCCACACGCTAGCATTTGAGCGAGTTTATTAGTTCAAAAGGCTTATTATTCTAATGTGAAAATGGAACTAATGGTGTGCCAGACGCTTTCTGCACAATTATTTGAGAAAACAAGGCTAAAGTCAAGTCATGTGTTATTATTTGGTCATTTTTTTCAGGACCCTTCAAAATTGCCCCAATTATGTTCTATTAAGGCAAAGTCTGCGCTGTCAATCAATGCCGCAACATTTGCCCCCACTTTTCCCGGAGTCCACTCAAGATTTAATAGTTTTCAGAAGTTTTCGTTGCCAGCAAAGACGAATGGTGTCTTTTAAAACTCAAGGGTAGACGTTTTTTTCTCTGGAATATCTAATAATAAGGTTAAAATAAAAAAAAAGGAATAGTAAACAAGCTAACCATTGGAACCAAACCGTTCTGGTTTATAAGACAATCACCCAGGGCACGGCTTAATCTGCAAAGAAAAAAAATCAAATAGAGCCTAAATGCGTCGAGCGATTAAAAGTAAACTCAGTACTTCTCACTTTCTGTTAGGAAGTTCTTACATTACGAGGAAGAAAGGAAAAAAACAAACAAACACTAAACATTCATGCTAGCAGTTTCTTACACTGGGAGGAAAGAAAAAACATAGCATCTAATATGCATGCCAGAGAATCTAGGGTATTACAGTGTAATTCTGTATTTCCTCTGCTCAGTATACCCTTGGATAGTCTGATTTTCAACAGACATGGTTTTAGAGAGCAATTTGCAATTTGAGCCTCATCCACAACTTCCATCTTTCCTTTGTAGCTTTGTTGAGATAAATACACACCGAGTGTGAAATCTAGCCGGGATCATTGGTGACATTGCTACCACTTTAATTGCACTGCCTTTAGTTTAAGAATAAAATAAGATAACGATACTCATTTCCCCCCCCTGTGCTGTACTGATAGCCATTTTTTTTTCCAAGTGAAGGAATGCAGAAAAACAATTTAAAAAATACCATCACACCATTTTGGATCCTCGGTCTGAGGGGATTTCAATCTTGTGACTGTCCTCGACAGACAAAGGCCATTTTGGATCTGGGGTCTACTCTTTATAAGAAGCGATCTCAACGGGTTGAACGTCGTCGTCGACGAACGCCATTGTGGATCTTGGCTCTTAAGGCTTCCTTGAGGGGACTTTGTTGACTGGGGCCCGGGGCCTGTCGTGCCTGACGGTCCCCTCTCTCTGTCTTCCTGCTGTTCCTCGTTTGCCACGACTTGTGCTGGGTCAGCGGCATACACGCGCGCCGCCATTGGGGATTTTCTGACAACTCGGGTGTCACACGCGAGCAAAACATCTGTTGTTTTAACGCCACCGCCAAACCCATTCTGTCCCGAGGAATTATGGAGATGGGAAACAGCGTCACCCCGCCAATTTGACACTGTCGAGCGCTTGGCTCTTCCTGCTGAATGTGCACTTGTGTGCACACACATACACACCCACACACACACGCGCACACATACACTCTCTAGCCTTTGATACACTGTGAGATTGTGATACACTGCGGACAAGCAGATCTGCATTTTGTCTGGGATTCATGTTAACACGCGCAAAAACACACACACACACACACACACACACACACACACACACACACACACGCACGCGCAGAACCTACATAGATCTCTCTATTCATGTATATCTCACCATTCTTGAAATTACCAGGTCAATAGAAGTCTGTGTGCATGTGTGTGCTTATTTGTGTGTGTGTGTATGTTAGTGGGTGTGTACGTGTATGTGTTAGTGGGTGTGTGTTTGGGAGGAGGGGTGTGAAAAAAAAAAGGTCTGACATGGCCGAGTGCTACCATCAATCTAATCACCACACATCCCTTTCACTCTGTGTCTCTCGCTCCCTCCCTCTCCCACTCTGCCTCTCTCTCATCTCCCCCTCTCTGTTTTCATATCTCACCCTCCTCTTTGCCCCTCCTCTCCCTCCTCTCTGTCATACTCCATCTTGCTTGAGAGCTAGCATATGTCTCCAATCATTTCCTCCCTCTGCTCCCTCCACCGCCACAACCACCACCTCCGCCCCCCACCTAACTCCTCCTCCTTCCTCCCGGAACTATCCCAGACAGCACCTCCTCCTCCTCCTCCTCCTCCTCCTCCGCCACCCTCCCCCGCCTCGGTCTCCCTTCATTCCCCCAGTTGCTCCTTCATCCTCTCCCAGTTTGACGCTGGCCGTGACCGGTGCAGTTATCAATCACCCGCACAGAGGCATGTCAGGGCCCAGGGAACCCAGGGGCCTTCTGCTCTCTCGTTCCCTCCCCCTCTCTCTCTCTCTCCATTTGTATCTCTCTGTCCCTCTCTCCACATCTCGAGCCTCTACTCATCTCCCTCTCCCCCTCTCCCTCCCTGTCTCCCTCCCTCTCTCTCTCTCTCAACATGTGTATCCGTCTCTCCCCCTCTCTCTCTCTTTCTTCATGCGTATCAGTGTCTCCATCTCGTGTCTCTCCCCGATCTCTCTCTCTTCATCTCTTCCGCCCCCTCCTTCTGTCTCTGGGTCTCCATCCATCTACCTCTCGTCTCTTTCTCTCTCTCTCTCTACGCGTGTCTCTCTCTCTCTACATCTCTCCTCTTCTTTCTGTCTCAGTCTTTCTGTCTCTCTCCTCCCTCTCTTTACTCTCTCCCTGTTTCTCCCCATCGCTCGGTGTCTCTCTACCACCTATGTCTCTCCCTACGTCTATCTCCCCCTCCAGATCTCTCCCTCTCCGTCTGTCTCCCGTCTTTCTCTCTACCACTCCTCTCTTTCTCTCTCTCTCTCTACACGTGTCTCTCTCCACATCTCTCCCCCTCTTTCTGTCTCTCTGTCTCTCTCCTCCCTCTCTCTACCCTCTCCCTGTTTCTCTCCATCGCTCGGTGTCTCTCTCCCCCGTCAGTCTCTCTCTACATCTATCTCCCTGTCCAGATTCCTCCCTCTGTCTGTCTCATGTCTCTCTCTACCTCTCTACCTCTCTCCTCTCTCTCTCTCTCCTTAGATGCACCTCTCTCGCCCGCCGTTCTTCCTTTAACAAATCTGTTCCGGTTAATAAACCCTCCCCGGTGACCCCCTCCTCCTAATTAAGCGCAGGCTGCATGTGGGGAAGTATGGCGCTTAATTAATGATGAGATAAACTTCCTCTCAAGGCCTGTCAGGGAAAAAACCATGACACCGTGTTTAGCGGTTTCAGATCAAATTAACACGCCAACAGACGCACGGAGAGAGAGAGAGAGAGAGAGAGAGAGAGAGAGAGAGAGAGAGAGAGAGAGAGAGAGAGAGAGAGAGAGAGAGAGAGAGAGAGAGAGAGAGATTATAGCCTTATACCCAACGCCAACCGTCATCCTCTTTTATATACACACGCACACACAGAAACACACCACGACGCACACACGCACACACACGTTTGAAACATTTTGAAGGCGATCAATTGCCGTTGAAAGTGAGACGCTGTCACCGGCAGCCAAACAGAGTCAGAGCGCGGTGCGCAGCGGAGCGGCAGGCGCCCAGTCGGCCTCCCTCCGTCTTAGTTTCCTCCGCCTGTCATTCCCCTGCCCTGCACGGCGGCCCACAGACAAACACGCGTCGCAGGTCATCTGAACATTGATTCCCAAGCACACGGATCTACTCAATATCGACGCACACGTACATCAGAGGGGAGCAGGAACGGTTGAAGACAGGGACAGGTCTAATGAGGAGGCCCGGGGTGGGACATGCCCCCCCCAAAATAAAATATGATCCCCCTGACCCCTCCTGATCCCCTTTTGTAGTTTGGAGCCGCCCTTGTGTTATTCTATGACCCCCAAATAGAGTTAGTTGGGCGAAACACTATTTAGGTACCCTAAGCAGGTGATACCCATGTAATCATATAATCGATCATGACGTGAGAAGATGTCATGGGGGGGAGGGGGGGTGGGGGGGGGGTGCTGTTAATGTAAGCTTGCAATGTCATGGAAAATAGCTGGAAAGATGAACGTCGTTTCAGACTGAAATCTCATTCGAGAGCGTCTTCTCCGTTATAGGAGACAGAGTATGCATGAAACATATTCTTTACGGTATTTGATCAAACAACGGCGTGTTGTAAAGTGTAAGCTATTGAAATATTCCAACTGTTTACAGCGCGGCTTTTGTCAAATCGACAGCCGCACTTCTGACTAATAGCCCACAAAATAATAAAAGCCGCTCGCTGACAATAATAGCAATAATGTATTCCCTCTCATCTCATTAAACACTGGAACAAATCCACTTCTCCTTTCTTCTCGCTCAAGTTCTCGTTCTTTTATTGTGTTTTAACAAGCATTAATTAACGGCTGACACTACGAATCACATTTAATAATGCATGGATAACATTTTGTTCGGAACATATGGCGCACTTTATTAATATTCAACATCAACTGTCATATTAGAACCGACGGCCTCGCTCAGAAACGGGACATTTTAGGTGTGTGTGTGTGTGTGTGTGTGTGTCTGTCTGTGTTTTATGTTTGTATGTTTGTTCGCACACATGTGCGTGCGTGTGTGTGTGTGTATATATATACAGTATAAGGAAAACAGCCAGGGCTCCTCTGATTGGTCCGTTCCCAGAGATAAGGATTTTGTTCACAGCCTGCCAGTGAGTATGTTCACAAATCCCATCTCCGGTTCTCCCCTCCGCCAGACTGACAGGTACCAGCTTCTCGGAGACAAATCAAGTTGTAGTGAGAATGACTTGACATGTGTGTGTGTGCGTGTGTTAGCGTGTGTGTGTGTGTGTGTGTGTGTGTGCGCGTGTGTTAGCGCGCGCGCGCGCGCGTGCGTGCGTGTGTGTTAGAATGCACGTGTTTGAGCTCTTAAACACCCGTCAATTAGCTCACACGTATGCATGCGCCATACTCAAAACCCTGATAGTCAAGGGAGACAACAAAATGAAAACCAAAGACCAAGGAGTCAAGCGGAGCTCACCCGGAACCTTCTCCCTCCTATGTAAACCTCTCTGTACTTCCCGCTACGCTGCTCTGTGCCACAGCACCGTGGCACTGCGTCACCGTGTCAACGCACAACATTCATAATAGATACGGAGAGACTCACCCACAGCGGTTCAGCTACTGTTCATTAGCCTGACGGTAGGGAGAGGAGGAAACGCTTGCAGGAAGGGAAACGACAAGCAACGCCGAGAACCACAAACGGCTCTTTAGTTGTCGTACGCCATTTGATCCGGATCACTGTCCTGGAGGTCTCAGGGTCAGGCTGGAGGTCACGGGCCTTGAGCTGTCGACCCCCCCCCCCCCCCCCGCCATCTCTGGACAGTGATTGGCTCTTCAAAAAACAGCCAGAAAAATGCAGAGGATTAATGCGACGGCCGTCCACACATGGGCTGTCCTTGCCCTGCACCAACGGTGCATCATGGGGACTATTTATTCCACTTCAGCCTGCCCACTGCCGCTGAGCTAGTGTTGGGAAGATTGAAAAGATACCCACACCTAGCATGTGCAAACAGCGAAAGATCTGCTTCCTCACCCTTCACCGACTCCCCTCAACAGCTGTTTTTTTTCCATCCGATATTAACCGCAGATACGAGAACACAAAGTCGATTGCAATTTCGAGATCAGATCCTTGTAGCGATGGGTTTTGAGAGATGTTGCATCCTGTGTTTGGTGCGTTTGAGATCCCACAATAAACACACCATGCTTCAGTTTGTTTGGTAACGTTCCTGGATCGACAGCTTTAAGCAATCTCAGTCAAGCCGTTTGGCCCACCAGCGATTTGTCCAATTTATCGAGGTAAATGGACCAAACCGAGGCACAAGGACCAAAAGAAGTAAATAGGTGTGAACGCACAATTTCCACTGAACCAGTCAAATCTGATTTCGCAGAAACCTACCGAAAGCTTTTTTCAAACCAAACACTCAATTGAATATAACAGGCTGACAAGGTCTGAAGGAATCCAAGCTGCTTGGAAAATATGAAAAAAATAAAATATTGACACCGTAGATTACCAACGGGCATCATCTGCATTTTCAACTGAAGCACCTTGACAGTTAAAAAAAAAAAAGGCTTGTGATAAGTTTGTAACTTTGCCATCCAGAATGCAGCTACAAGTTGTTGGATCGGCTCACTTTGGCAGCATCAACATCATTGCTTCTAAGACAGATATCGAGGAACAACTATTTTACCATTTGAAGGCCTTTGGGATCCGACCAGCTGAGCTCCTTGCTGGAAAATCCTGACGGCGACCAACACATTTAAGCTGTTGGTCCTCCTCATCCTCCCATTAAATCGACCCTGACTGCTTTGATATGAGAGGAGTGAGTGTCTAGAAGTCCCATCGGACTGCGAACCAAACCCATCAGACACCCAGAACAACAACAACAAGCCTGACATATTTACCATAACGGCCCGTTTTTGAACTTTGCTCCAAATGAAACACATCCATAAAATAAATTGTTTGTTCTGCGCTGTCCTTTGATGTTAGATTTGTTATTTTTTTGTTTGTTTTTTCCTCCCCCCGCTCTTTAATGATTTCTTTTGCTCCGATAATGACGGACATCATGCTGACATCTCCTTTTGCTTCATCAAGTTCCGCCGCACAATTACACGAATTTTACTTTCAATAAATTACCATCTTTGCATACATCAGTCAACTCATCCAGCTGAGGCGCGGGGAAAACAATATGCATTATTAATTTCATTGTCAGTGTGTATTTGGTTAACTTGTAAGCGACTTGGACAGCCCTGTTGCCTTGATGAGGCATTTAAAGCGCATCAGCGTTGTTGGCTATTTAAAAAGGAAAATCAGCCCGTGACACAATTTCACGTGCGCATGCATGCACAGACACACACACGCAGGCTCAAGCAGACACACACACACACACACACACACACACACACACACACACACACACACACACACACACACACACACACACACACACACACACACACACACACACACACACACACACACACACACAGTGCTTTGCTTGGTACTGAGACCACAGAGGGAATATTAGCCTGTGCTGCAGTCAAAGACCCATCAGAGAGAAAGGCCTAGAAGACAGAAGCAATCAACAACCCGAGCCCAGATCAGAGGATCGAGAGGAGGGGCCAAGGGCACCTGATGGAATCCACTTCTTCAAAACACACTAAATGTTGTTGGTTTATGACAACGGCCATTTGGAAGGCCTGCACGCCCGCCTCTCTGAAGCGTGATGGGGTTTTTCTGGAGAGGTAAAAGCTATTTATGCATCATTTTGTTGTTGAAACCCTTCCATCAGCGTGTTTTGTTAAACGTAGTGCAGCAGCCAATCTTTGAAAATTACCTTCAAAATGGTCGGGGCTTATGGATATTGAGTTCAGCTGTATTTGTATTTTATTTTTCTTTGAGGACAATAACAAGGGAGTTTTTAGACATATTACAATTGATTGGTTGGTAGGCTCTTGGCTCGGTTCACTTTTCAAAATTGATTACGGTTGTAAACCGCCACTATATATAACCAACACAGTTTTGCCAAATTGGCGACAATTTTCGCAAGTGGAGCAGCTTCGTCCCCAGGGTCCTAGTGGCTGCCTTGTTAAAAGGGCCGTTGGTTTGAGTGCATCGTTTCAACCATGCCCATATTTGTTTGTGTTGGAGAGGTGGCTGGAGCCGAGAGAGACAAAGGTTCCACAGTAGAAGAAGAGAGAACGACAGCAAGTTTGATTCTTACAACAAAAAAAAAAAAACGGTTAAAACGACAGGGGCACCTTGTTTCAAATGAAACAATCTACGAATGGCAGAGAAAGAAAAAGAAAGATGACAAAGGTTTCAAATAAACACATCGTCGGTTGACAGGCAAAAAAAAATAAAACATTGTATGGACCAATCAGGACAAAGAAAGGTGCCTTTCCCAAAAAAAAAAGGCACGAAGCAGCCGCAGACATTTATTCAGCCCTGAGGAAACCTGCAGGGCATCGCCATGGCAGCTCTCATCTGCTATCAGCGTTTCATCTCCCTGATGACAGCTCATTCAGGAGCACTCCCAGACAGTACGACTCTCAAACCCCGGCTCAACCCCTCTCCCAGCGTCACCCCAGGAACGTCTACAGAGGGGGGGGGTCCACCATCTTGGAAACATTTCAGTTAATCATGTATTACAACTGTCCTTTATGAACTTAATTACTGAAAAGCCAAGAGGCACTGTGGGCGTGATTAGCATACAGGGAGGACTTTGTGCGTATGCAAATCACACCGGCACCCGTCACACACACACACGCAAAAAAAAGATGGCAGGTTGTAACGGAAAAAGCTTGTGGATTTTAATTAGTGATCTGTGATAAGACACTGCTAATCAAAGCGTTGGCACGTATGTCTGCTCATCAGCGGGTGAAAAATAAAATGTGGCAGATAAGAGGAGAGGCCAGCGTGTCAGAACTATTAGCACAGGCATAGGGGCGGGAGGAGACGGAAGGTGTCCATGTATGGCTGGGTCTTCATAAGTCAAGGTCTTCATAAGTCAAGGTCTTCATAAGTCAAGGTCTTCATGAGGCTAGGTCTTCGTAAGGCCAGGTCTTCATAAGTCAAGGTCTTCATAAGTCAAGGTTTTCATAAGTCAAGGTCTTCATGAGGCTAGGTCTTCGTAAGGCCAGGTCTTCATGAGGCTAGGTCTTCGTAAGCTAGGTCCTTGTAGGGTAGGTTCTCATAAGGCTAGGTCCTCGTAGGGTAGGTCCTCCTAAAGCTAGGTCCTCATAGGGTAGGTTCTCATAAGGCTAGGTCCTCGTAGGGTAGGTCCTCCTAAAGCTAGGTCCTCATAGGGTAGGTTCTCAAAAGGCAAATGTCCTCTTAAGGCTTTGTCTCCTAAGGATAGATCCTCCGAAGGAGCGGTCCTCATAAGGGTAGGTCCTTGTCATTTTTTAATACATATATCTAACTCTTTCAGTGCATCTAAATCAGTATTATGTGGCCTACGTTTTTTACCACATCGACACGCTTGCCTTGTCATGAGCATGTCTGCACAGAACGACCACTGACCTTATTTGACAATAAAACACTCCATGAAGTGTGCTTAAAAAAACTGCATCAGGTTGATAAAGAGCACTGTTCAAGGGGGTCCCCCACTTCAACCCCAAACCACCAAATATTTGCAGTTTGTAAGAAATCAAATCAAGCCAAACCTCCCGGGAGTCCCCGGGTTCAATCAGATGGAGATAATCGTTAATTTCCTCTCGACCTAACCGTCCACGCCATCGTGGTTTCCACAGTCCGGGCACGCCGGGGAAAGGCGCCGAGCCATCGAGCGTGGCAGAGTGGACGAGCGCAGCGCACCCAGAGTGAGGCATCATGGGAGCTGGGACTCTGGAGTTGGCGCTTCATCTGCCAGACCTAATGATGGCATCCACCTGCTGTTTTTATGGGCACAGCTGGAGCAGCCCAGCTCCCATTTGGCCCAGAGCAGGCAATCTCTCTCACTCTCCCTGCCTCCCCCCCCTCTCTCTCTCTTTTTTTTGCTTTTCACAGCCCTCTCCCCCCTTCTTCTCTCCCCCTCTCTCGCTGGCTGTCTGGGTACCTCTCCTGTTCTCTCTCTCTCTCTCCGTTTCACGTCCTCTCTTGCCGTCTCCCCCCCTCTCTCTCTTTTGCATCCTCTCTCCCTGTCTCAACTCTCTCTCTCTCTCTCATGTTGAATCGTCTCCCTCTCCCTCTCTCCCTCCACCCCTCTGCCTCTCTGGCTGTCCATCTCTTCCCCTCTCTGCCTTATTGCTCCCTTTTTTATTTTACCTCATCCTGTTTTCTCCCTTTCAGCCAATTTTTCCTCCCCCTCCCTTTGGCTCTCCCTCCCCCGTCCTCAGTGTCTCTCGCCCTCTCTCCCCCCTCTCCATATCATCTCTCTATTCTTTGTGGCTCATTGGCTTGATGTTCTTTTTATGGTCAACACCCAGGAGCCTGTCCTCTGAACCGGTCTGGCCTCGTGTGTTGCAGGAGGGGGGAGGGGGGGGGGGGGGGTTTAATGGGGTAGGTGGGTTGGTGGGCGGGATGGGTTGGGGGTGCACGGACCCACAAGGTGCCCAGCCGGCATGGAGCGGCGGGGGCGGCGTGTCACGCGGCGCCGTGATGACCTCGACCGATCGACCTTGCAGGACTCCCACCGCGCCCGCGGCTCGCCGGCGTCCGCAGCCAAGAAAACTCAAGAGCCTCCCGGAAAAAACGCTGATATTTCACTGGGATTACCTCCCTGAAAGTCTCAACTTCTGACTAGGAATCCATAGCCTTATCTTAAGAAAAATCGAAATAACTGTATGTCTGATTTTATTTATTCATATTTAGTTGTGTGAGTCTTTTGTGCATTTATGGACAGGATGATGATGAGAGACAGGGACGCAGGTGGGAGAGGAGAGGGAATGACATGTAGCATAGGCAAACAGTCGGGAATCAAACCTCGATCGAAATCTAAAATCGGGCATCTCTCCCTCTTCCTGTGTTAGGAAATAGTTCACTTGACATTCAAACAACCTTGTGGAACCACAGGTGAGTGCGGGTCGAACTACAGCCTCGTCCTGCGGTCATCATCCACAACTCTATCGCCAGGACAACCCTTTTAGAAGCTCCACATACATGAACCACAATCATGTATGATCAAAGGAACTATTTCTTTATGCTTTGAGCAAAAGATGGCAGTGCTTAAGAACCACTGAAGGCGGGTAGCACCTACTAGCGATCCACTCAATATTCACACAGGGAGATATTAAGACAAACCGACCACTTTCTAAATAAACTACGTACAATTCTCTCCGTGTTTAGTCGAAGAGCCGTGATGATCACGTGGAACCCCGATCAAGAGCTATGGTGACGGGTGGTGTTTCAGGCAGCGCCGATCTCTGAGGAGCATCGCGGCAGGTGTTTTGCTGCACAACTCTTGACTGACTTTGCTGGAGTTTTGCACTAAAAATAGGGGCAACAAATCATGTCTCGCAGACAGGCTGAAATTACCCAACAGCGGTGAGTGAGAGAAAAAGAGAAAAAAAAAGAGAGAAAAATCACGATCGCAGCTCAGTCCCGTCAAAAACCCATGTCGTCCTCAGAGAGAGCCGTTGCCTTGACAACATGTCAATATCGCTCAGAGAGCTTCGCGGCGAGCCCCGGCACTCAGGGAAACATCACTTACACCGACCGCTTTACAACCGACACTGAAATACACAAAGACACACACACACACACACAGACGCATGAGGAACAGTTTGACGGGAGAGACAAAACACCGTACACACAACATCTCAGCAGTTGATCTCTGAGACCACTTTTACTTTTTTTCTCTCTTTTGTTTTTTTCTCTCAAAAGTGAGACACTTCTTTGTTGATCACTGTCAGCGGGCTTTACCGGACCAGACGGCGCTGCTGTCTAACTTTCAGAAGCGAACACCCGTCTGTCAGGGAGATCTTACGATAGACCGTGGGGGGGGGGGGGGAGGTAGGAAAAGAAAAACTGAGAAAAAAAAGGGAATCGTTCTCCGTCAGTTTAGCCCCCCAGGTTTGACTGCTTCTTAAAAGCTGTCACTCACACGGCTCCCCCCTGCCCCACGAGGCTGTCAGGATGATTGAATACAACGTCGTATTAGCGCTGACAACTGCGGCCACACTTAAGTAGACCTGAGCGAAAACACAACGCCGGGGCTTACCACACACACACACGCACTTAAACACCACACACACACAAACAAATACCCAAATGCAAACACACACACACACACACACACACACACACACACACAACCACACACCTGCACACACCTGCCAGCCCACACAGACACACACACACACCTGCCAGCCCACACAGACACACACAGACTTTAACACACATGCAAACACACACCTGCACACTAACACACGCACTTCTGAACTCACTCAGCAGCCAATCCCAGTGAAGTACGGTGATAAGAAGGATGCAGATTAGCAAAGCATTAGCTAAATTCTTTTTACATGCTAATGGTAGAATCTTGAGCTGATGGTCTTGTTTAAATGACAGTCCAACTGTGTGGTGGAGGAGACGGTAGATGGGAGGAGGAGAAGGAGGAGGCGGCTGGGAGAGTGCATATCAGAGCCCCCTCCCTCCTCCTGTTTAACCAGGCACCTTAGGGTGCTTCAGGCTACCAGTCTCTCCAAGGGGGGGGGAGACGAAGGAGAGCGATTTGTTCCCGGGGGCTATTACGCCCGCTGAATAAACATGAGGCTGCACCTCTGTGCGCTCACACTTGTAAAGGGGTCGGAGGTCATGTTTGCGAGAACGGCGGATCCACTTACAATCAAAATGTGTTCGGAGGACAGGCCAACTCGGCCGTTATTCTGGAGGGGGCGGTTGGTTATCCGGTGTTAATGAAGCTTGTTTGAAATGTTTTCATAAATCGGTCTTAACCGAACATATTGGAAATGTATTCGCGGCAATGTGAAAAAACATGATAAGTTGCAGTTGGACTTGGCAAGTTTGCAAACGTTAAGTTGGCAGTTTCTTTCTTCAAGAAGCTTGTGGTTGTTATATATATATATATATATATATATATATATATATATATATATATGACAAACACTATATGTATGTCACATTACGTATTATAGCATTATTTACAAAGGATTTATTAATTGTGTACAGGGGGCAGACCTTCTCCTCTGCCCTTTATGTAATCATTGGCTGTCCGTCAGCCTGCTGACATTTAGTGCAATGCCGCTTGTTTGGATGCGAACGAAAACGTGAAACAGTTGAGGACGAGGGCTGCGTGAAAGTTAGTCCACTGAGCCCGTATGAAAGACTTTACTTTCTACAGCACGGATGGTTTGATATGCAGCATAAGCGTTTTTCACTTGCATTTTATATACAATCCAACTAGAGCGAAGGGGATTGCTCTGAGGTTGCCTCTTTGTGGATACACTGCATGAAGATGTTTCTTCGTGATGAGAGGATAAACAAGCGCCTTAACCATCGCCATGTTTCCCTTTGGTGGAACTAAGCACACAAGTTCCGTGTTTTCATCACACTCAAGCGTTTCCCCCAGAAGTTGGTTGGGTTTGTTTACGAAGCGGTACTTTCACGCAGACCGCCCTCCGCAGACGGAACGCTATTCCCCTTTGCGTTTCTTCTTTTTCTTCCATTATTAAACAAATATGATGCATGGCCGGCACGGGACAACTTTCCTCCTAATTGTTATTTCTTATCGAGCAACTTTCGTCTCCACCATTTCTTCTCCTCTCCTTGTTCCAATTAAAGAAGAAAAAGCAAATTTGTCTTTGGCCTTTCCCTCCTCGGCGTGGGTTTCCACCCGCTACTAAATCATTCAGGAGTGCTGGGCTTCTCATTAGCCCGCTTAGCTAAACTTCGGGAGAAATCAAATAAATCTGGAGTCAAAATTAAAGTGCAGCCTTGTGAGCTCATTGGCCACTTCACCCTCTCTCTCTCTCTCTCTCTCTCTCTCTCTCTCTCTCTCTCTCTCTCTCTCTCTCTCTCTCTCTCTCTCTCTCTCTCTCTCTCTCTCTCTCTCTCTCTCTCTCTCTCTCTCTCTCTCTCTCTCTCTCTCTCTCTCTCTCTCTCTCTCTCTCAAAATAAAGCATAAATCAGTAGCAAAAGACCTGCAGTTTGAGATTTAAAGCACTGCAGTGTTGAAGGCAAGGCTTAAACGGACCCCAGGGCTCTTGGTACCATTTAGGGTGAGCCGAGTGCGATACCCCGAACACAATTCGCACTACCCACTGGGACTGATGCGGTTTCGGAAATCGGGGAGATATTGTGTAAAACACAAAAGTTGCCACGTTGCTGATGATGAAGGAGATATACGATGGGTGCAAACTTGTATTTGGTGTGTTTATAGTCAGGTCGGCCGAATAAATATTCCAGTTGTGGAAGATAAGACGGTCCCCTGACCAGCAGGAGATTGTATCGGGATAGAAAGGCTAGGGTTATCAAATAAAACAGACAGTTTCAGTTTGAAAATTGAAATAGCCTCTGGCAAATTCTGAATATAAAAGTATTGAAGATTAATCTTTGCTGTTACTGTTTTATTTGTTTTTTTATCGTCCAATACTGAGTCGATACAGTCCTCGTGTGGCTGCGGCCCATTCAGCCCTAAAGAACATTCTTTTTGATAGAGTTAGCGATGTCGAAGTGCACTGAATCAAATCAAAATATGAGACTTTACTCTGTATTCACTCGCTTCCTAAAGAACCTTTCTCAAGTCAATGTTCAGGTTAGAGATCATACCTTTCCAACCCCAATTAAGACCATCATTGAGTGTCCCTTTAAAAGCAGCAAAAGCAGGTAACGCTCGACTTCCCCATACGAGTGTGTGATCAGCTTGTACCAAAGCCTGTGTCACACACTTTCACAATGAAGAGGTGGAACAAATGGACAGTACACCTATGAATACTTCTCCAGCCTCACTGCCAGTATCCCCTCTGAGAGGGACTGAGTCACACGTACACATGGGCGATTTTTACATTTGATTACTTTCGTTTGGTTTCCCTCATTTCATTTTTACAACAAAGACAGCAGCCCCCCCTCCAGCCTACTCCCATACACACACACACACACACACACACACACACACTTACTAAAACCCTCACTCAGACACGCACACAATCTCATAGACACACACACACACACACACAATCAAACACACTCATACAGACAGACACATACACTCAGACACTCAAACACACAAAGAAACACACACACACGCACACAAACACATGGACACAAACACACACTCACGCACACAAAGACACTGATGCACACACTCACACACACACACCCAGTCACACTCATTGTCAGCACGCGCCCGCTGCCTGACACGCGGCTGCGGCGGCGGCGCGCTACGTTAGCTTATGGAGAGCGACGGCGAGCCTCCGAGGTGCAGCGCTCCGCTCGGGAACCGGATCGGGCCGGTCGGATCTCGTCAGGCCCCGGGTGACGAGATGAAACAGCCGTTCAGGAGGCCCCCCACCCCCTCCCTCCCCTCCTCTCTCCCCTCACCCCCCTCCCTCCCCCCCAGCTCTCGGTGTGAGGCCCGGAACTCGGAGCAGACTTCCCGGGTGTGTGTGTGTGTGTGCGTGTGCGTGTGCGTGTGCCTGTGTGTCGGGTTTTAAGAAAAACAAAATAAATACAAAAATAATCGTATTAATACGAAGGAAGGAAACGTTGGGAAGATTAGGCCGTAGAGGTGGAGGTGGAGGGAATATAGCCATGATTTATTTAGGCTGTTTACCGTTTAAGGTTTCATTTATTAATTTCGATGGGTAAACCCAAAAAGTAGAACCTTTAGAGGACGCGTGCACCTGATACAAAATCTATGGGAGAAAGAGATAGTGTGCGCGCGTGTATCAGGGAGTGTGTGTGTGTGAGATAACTTGTGCGTAGGTGTGTGTGTGGGGGGGGGGTGGGGGGGGGTTCGACACTCTTTAAGATCTCTTCACCCACACACACACGATCAAGTTCAATCCCTGTGTCTCTGCGCGGCATTTACTGTGGCGGTGAAAGAAAGTTAACCGGCGAAGACGCCAAGTTAAGACTTAAGGATCTCAAGGTGATAATTAAAGACTCCTATAATTGCTACCAGGTGAATAACACTCAATCACATTTAATTATCACTGCCGAGCGAGACGCTGGAATGTAATTACAGTGTTTTCATAGGAATATTATTTTCCAAGGGGCTTTCAGCCTTATTAGCTCCCCCTGAATGAGTGGCAGTGGCGGGGAGGAGCGAGGTGGATGGCTCTGGAGCCGCTGATTGCAGCCAGGGAGGCGACATCATCACGCGGCGAACCCGGGCGCCGCGGCAAACCCGGGCGCCACGGCGATCCTCAACAACGACACGTGCACTGAGGACGGCCGTACGGCGTCGACATGTGGCAATCACGTCCGGGAGGCCGAGATGTCGTGGAAGGTTCTGAATTCCGAAATGGAATTCCCAAACTATTTCAGTGTTTGGAGGCAATTCTAAGTTCCAATTCGGAATGCCGAAATGTGCACATGAGGAAGGATTTGCGTTGGGTCTCCTGTGTGTGTGATCGATTTTGTGCCGTGTAAAGTGAATCAGAATGTATGCCTGTCTTAATAAATATACAGTGAGGTACATTCCCACCATGCAGTTCTAGACCAGGCACTTTTTTTTTACACAGGGTATACTCTAGGTTTAAATTAAGGCAAGCATTAGCATTCGCCGAATAGCTGAATGCATGTGTGCACGTGTGAGGATAAATGCACACACACACACGCACAACCACAGATACATACAATCACACATGCACACACCAACACAAAGAAACCCCCATTGGCTCACCATTAAAACTTTGGCCAATTAATCAATTCTGCACATATTATACTCTGAGCACCTCAGTTCATCTGGTCCTCTCGGCTGCCTCGCTCTGCCTTTATCTCTCCCTCTCTCTTCTTTACTTTCTCAATGACAACCACTCTCACACCACCGAAACTACCCCATTTAAATCAAGGGCTGCGCCCGCAGAGAGGAGGGTGGAGTGGGGGTGGGGGTGGGGGGGGGGGCAAGCGAACAACCGTAAGTGTCGGCCATTAAGGGAGCCGGTAAATATATAAATAAGGCGCGATGCAAATAAGGGTGAGAGGGAGCCTACTTTGAGGCTACTTTGTACCACGGCAGCTATTCATCACGGCCGCTGAAGATGCTCTCTCTGCTGTCCTTAACTTTATGCTAATGAGGCACCATATGCAAATGAGCTTGCCCCTCCCCCCTCTTTTTCATTTTTACTTAATTTTTCTCTTTTCCCCTCAGCTATGTTTACGTGTGTGTGTCTGCGCATGTGTGTGTGTGTGTGTGTGTGTGTGTGTGTGTGTGTGTGTGCGCGTGCGTGCGTGCGTGCGTGCGTGTGCAGGAATGCGGGCACTGACTGGCTGGCGATATACGAAGCGGAGGCATCTCAGGGAATGTTTTTGTATGTTTTTCCCGAGGACAGTCTGCGTGATGATGGCTCGCTCGTCTGTGGTCTCGCGGACCTCGTACGCCCCCATCGCCCCCCCCCCCCCCCCCCCCCCCCCCCCCCCCG
>NC_044069.1:8305973-8310973 GCF_902167405.1 Gadus morhua
GAGAAAGGTGTTGACTGACATATTCTTATGAATGTTCATGTTCAAATTCATATTTGAAATGACTTCATCAATAAAACAAATCATCAAGACCCAACGCATAAAACACATGTACCCGTTCCGGTTCGCCTCGGTCAACTAGTTGTAAACTTCCAGAGGTGGGGCGCTGCGTCCGTATTGATCCGTCTCCCTTCGTCTCTTCTCCTCGTGAGATCAGAGGGTCAGGAGAGGAGGAGGAGGAGGAAGAGGAGCAGAGGGGATCTGGTTACGGCGTGGAGCCAGACAAACGGCCGGCCGTCGTGGAGGTGTGTGTGTGGGGGGGGGGGGCCCAAGGTGGCGGCTGGCGGTCAGGGTAAGGTGGGTCGGGGGACACGAGCTGGTTTCCCAGCACAGACGCAGCAGAAATATTGGAAACGCATTGGCCATTAATAACAACGCCCTTGTGATCTACATACTCACACACACACACACACACACACATACGCGGCGTACACACACACACACACACACACCTCCAGACCGGTCAATATAGTGTGTGTCTGTTAACGGATATGACATTTAAAGAAGCATACTGAATTTTGTCCGTTGGGGGGGGGGGGCGGTGTGTGTGTGTGTGTGTGTGTGTGTGTGTGTGTGTGTCTCTGAATTGCGTTTGCTGTCAGCACCACCCATTGGTGCTGAAGAGTAAAAAAGGGGCCGTGTTTGAGACACTTGTTATCTTGCATATGTATATCCTTGTGAATGCTGCGTTATGTGTTAGCATCATTAATAGCGGAAGTTTGCGTGAGGAATGTATGAAATTAATTCTTCATATTAGAAAATAAAAATCATAAATACATTTTTTTTTACAAGTAATAAAGTCTAAATGAAAAACAATGTTCCTATTATTCATAAAACATAATTGTTATGCTGAATGTTTGTAACTAACCCCCCAACGTCGTTTTGAAAAGAGACATGAAATTAGAACTCTATTTCCCCTTACGGTATGACAAAAAGCATACCTGTTATACATGTCTGTAACACACTCCCAAAACAACAATATCAGACAGAAATCCCCCCAAAATCCAAAAGAAATCTCCCCAAAATCCAAATAAACAATGACAACTGTTCAACAACACATCCAACTGAAGAGACTATTAACCAGGCCCGCCAAAATAAAAGCCCCGAAAAGTCGAAGGAGAGAAAAAAAAAACCTTCTCAATTCAATAAACGTGTCTGTTCTATAACGGTAATCATCATATTTCATGCTGTCATTTCTCTTTATCTAATTGCTTGCCTTGGCAACACGCGGTCCTGTTACCATTGTGAATCCCCACAGCAGAGCACAGACAGACACACACCAATTAAAGAAGACTCCACTGCTAGTTTTAGCTACCTGCCGCAGGAGAGCCTGACAAGTTAATTCTTTGCAATTACGCCGCTTTTTCCGCCAAACAATACAACGGTACGCGCTACGACGAGCGCTATCCAACTGTGTACGCGGTCGCACAGCGTGCGCAATTAAAAAGCACGAGAATGCTATATAGCGCTCTTGTGAGTTCCCGTGCTAACGCTCAAGATGGTTTTGTTGCCGTTTTTCCTCTGAACGGGGGAAAATAACGTGTGATTCTGTTGTACTCTACATCTGAGACGGCATGTTGTCAGTCCGGATGGGCTGTTTGATCTCACTTTGTTTTCTGTCAACGTACAGCTTTCGAGCTCAAAGCGCTAGCGTGACAGGCTAGGACGTGCATTGATTTACAGCGATGGCGGTTAATGCCCGTTGTCCCTCGGTGATGCCTCTTAGAGCATATAGCATCCATAAAAGAGACAAGGAAGGGTTGTTTGCTGGAAAGATTATGTGCACTACGGTAGGCCTACAACATAGCGGCAAAATAAAATCTGAGATCAAAATGTCACTGACACAAATACATAATACAAATAAATGATACTACTAGGAGAACATTTCTGTACTCCTAGTAGTAAATATATATGTATTTCTTCCCACGAATTGGCTAACATGCAGAGATTACTATTCAGATGGTTTACATGCATCCCGCCTATTAACGGTAAATGTAGTAGGCTCAAATCCCCCAAAATGTAACTGACCAAATTTGGGGAGTGGAATTCCATGTGAGGAACGAATCAGCAGAGAGACCACACCCCCCTGGCTCTGGGGGAGTGGCTGGTAAGGGAGGGGGGGGGGGGGGGGGGGGGGTATTCGAGGCCTTAAAAGTTCTCACGGAGAGCGGCTGCGATGCTACGAGCATTCCCCGCGCCTTGCTAATTAGCGAGCTACCGATCAGGCACTTTTCATTGCTTTCAAGCAGCAGTGAAAAAATAAATAAATAAAGAAGTTAACTTCCTCAACTTGAGACCAGTGCCGTCTGCCCGTTGGTGCCAGAACTCAGCCGCTAATACAGTCAAAGACCTCGCTAGTTTCCCTCTGGAGACTTCCCCTTTAAACCCCCCCCACCAACACCGACACCAAACTGAAACTACTGAGTGTCTGGCAGTAACGCCTGGCATAAGATGCTAACACCTCGCTATTAACATGTGGCTAGTCCTAGCGCCCTCCCATCTACCCCCACCTCCAGGGTCCCCCCCCCCCCCCTCTGAAATGCTCTTCTTGCAGCTACCACTGACAGGCTGGGCACTGGGCTTTCTAGTTAATTAAAGGGAAAAAAACATGCAGGCTTTAACTGGTGCGTGGTCGCACACCCGGCCTGCATAATAGGACGTAATTAACTTCCCCTCATCGCCGAATCACTTCAAAAGGGGTATGCACGCTCCACACACACATACACACACATATATGTTAAGGCACCCAGACATATACACACACATGTAGAGACACACACAAACACATAGACAGGCATTCACACACAGCCACACGCATCACGACACACACACAAAGACAGAAAATAGGTGTGTATGTAATACTTGGGGGGGTTGCACACACACACACACACACACACACACACACACACGTAAGGAGCAAAAGATCTCTATGGCGTTTCCTGTGAGAGAAGCACATAAACACACACCATGGCACAAACTACTGGTATCCTGGAAGAACTGGCACACACACACACACACACACACACACACACACACACACACACACACACACACACACACACACACACACACACACACACACACGAGCTTAATGAAAGTGTAGGATGGAAGTGTAGCATCTGAGTCGCGTTCAACCTTATGTCTGCCTTGTGTGTGTACACTATCTCTTATATAAACTCTGCCACACGGACCCCCGCTACCCCTTGAATACTAACGGAGGCCATTACTAATTGTAACAGAGAATATGAATGAACACATTCATATTCATTAGGGTTAACCTTAACACTTAATATATATGTATATAATTATCCATACATACATGCTAACATACATACATACATACATACATACATACATACATACATACATACATACATACATACATACATACATACATACATACATACATACATACATGGCTACAACTGTGAAATACTGAGTTTGAATAAGGGAACCTGAATATAATGGAGTTACTCTGTAATTCAGTAGGATTTAATGATGGAACCTAACGAAACATTTTGGTGACAAAAACTTGAGATTAGTCATCCGTTTTCCATGAGCTTTTGCTGAAACTGTGTGTGCGTTCAGATTTTCAATGCATGCATTACTCTTGTGTGTCTTTCTCTGTGTATCTCAAACACACACACACACACAACCACACACACACACAGCTTGTCAGAGCGATATTACAGGAATCCCTCCCAACATGTGCCAGGTGTGTTCAGCAGCATCCTGCTCTGTGCTTCTGTCCTGGTGGTTCAAGGTGAGTCTCGGTAAACAAACGTACCCGCCAGTGAGAGACAGGACTTCATTCTCACTGCATACATTTCGTATCGTATGCTACGTCTTATTTGTGGTGCCTTGGCAACGAATATTATGTTTTCCATGCCAGTAAAAAGCTTGGGCCAAAATATCAGCGAGAGAGAAAGAAAGAAAGAAAGAAAGAAAGAAAGAAAGAAAGAAAGAAAGAAAGAGAGAGAGAGAGAGAGAGAGAGAGAGAGAGAGAGAGAGAGAGAGAGAGAGAGAGAGAGAGAGAGAGAGAGAGAGAGAGAGAGAGAGAGAGAGAGAGAGAGAGAGAGAGAGAGAGAGAGAGAGAGAGAGAGAGAGAGACTCAACCAGTCGGGCAGCAAGCCAAGGTTGTCGGCCATATTGGGGCGAACGGTGCAGCCCCTCTGTGTTATTTATTCACGTCTGCTCACTTCTTCCTGACGTTAGACCCTTTCAAGCCCCCCCAAACCCCTTCCCCCCCCCACACACACACACACAAACACACACCCGTTCCCCCTCCCCGTCCCTCTGTGTGTTCCTGCCTCGCCGACGGCAACCTGCCAAACAGGAAGCGTGTGTCTGCTCGCATCAGGTGTGAAGCGCGGGCTCTCGGAGCAACACAACACGCACACACTCCCCGCGCCGAGTTGTGTCCTAAACTGACTGCAACTGGGGAAAGAAAACACACGTCAAGACGCCTGATGGGGTAGGTAGGGGGGGGGGGGGAGGGGTAGCAGCATAGAGCCCCCCCCTATGAACGTCGAACACAACGGATAGTGTTGTGCATCGGTCATCACTTTTGAACACGTTGTGTGTCCACTGTTTTGTACCGTTGAGTCATGCAGCAGATTCAGCCTTTGTCTCTGTCTCTATCAAACGTCTCACAGTGAGCTCAGACACATAGTTGCTGAGGAGCTGGTGAAGGCTCAGTTATGGTTCCACGTCGTCTACACAGCGCAATGACACGCAGACGCTTCGACGCAGTCGTGAACCGGCTCTGCGTCGGGTTTTAGAGAGCGGACCAATCTCGGCCTTTGCTGCTGCGTTGCCTCGACGCAAGGTTACAATTTTTGGGAGGCACACGTCAGGCCCTTGTGGTGGACACAAGGTGTATCCGCAAGGACGTAAAGGGACAGTAAACCCCCTTGCGTTGCGTCGCCGTGGAACCATAACTA
>NC_044069.1:8315973-8355973 GCF_902167405.1 Gadus morhua
CACAAATATCACAGCATAACATCAACGATGACCTGGCCTTTAAGCGGTCACAGGGTGGCCTTGTTCTGCAGTGAAGCCTTTCTATGTGACGTGGATGGTGTGGAACAGCAAAAACAACCGATAAACCACAAATACAGCCAGCGTGAGGACCCTCGCCGGCCCCCTTGCTGAAAGAACACGGCAAACAGCGACTTTATTTTTTTTCCGTAAGCAGGACGCGACCCCTCTTACGTGAAAGGCCAACAAAAGCTCAAGGGACAGGCGGGGAACGTCTGTCTATTTCAGGTACCTCGCACACGCACACACAGCGTCTCAAACACACACGCACACACACACACAAACACACACGTGCACGCCTGCACACACGGATACAGTTCTAATCCAGCTGGTCGTTTGATGGTTCACACTCACACATGACAAGGCATTGATTCTCTCTCTCCCCCTATCTGTATGTGTCTCTCTCTCCCTCCCTCTCTCCCTCTCCCCCTCTCTCACTCCCTCTCTCTCAGACAGAACGGCGTGGAGAAATCCATTAAGCCGACACTTCTCGTTTCCAGTGACTGACGGAACTTGACGGGCGAGCAAGGCACCCTCTCTCTCGCTGTATCTCTCTCTCCCTCTCTCTCTCTCTCTCTCACTCTCTCTCTCACTCTCTCCCTTGACTGACAGCTCGACAGTTAAACAAGGCCTGCGGTGGCAGTTATAGTTTAAAACACTTTCAATTACCCGAGTCAAACAAAGCCGCCAACACGCGCACGCCACGGTCGATCCTCTGCCGGGGCGCACGCCAACACCCCCCTAAATACACCCCCCGCTGGTAGGGTCCACTTTATACTCCTGCCTCTCTGGCTGGATATAGACCCTGCCACGTTACGGTGAAGGGGGGGGGGGGGGGGGGGGATCTTCCAACTTGTGCTCTTGGTGGCTTCACGCCCTGACAAATATCGCCGCCATTTTTACTTAGTGTTTTGTCACGTTGTTGACGGTGTTGACAGCGTTTTACCCTGTTTGAATGGGTGGGTTTTATTTTACACCGACAGATATTAAATGAAAGGTTGGGGAAAATCCTTTTAAATATGTGTTTTTAGATGAAGATGAGGCTTTGTGTTCCCCTTCTGCTGAATCACTAGTAAATAAGTATAAGTATGTAACATTTTGTTTGAGGGTTTTAATGGAACAAATGTAGAAACCTTTCCAAACATAATTGTACGGTACTAGATTTTGAAAATTAGTTAAGCATTTACACCATTTTCCCATTTGATTTGTGTGTGTGTGTGTGTGTCAGTGTGTGTGTGTGTGTGCGTGTATGTGTGTGTGCATGTCAGTGTGCATGTGTGTGTGTGTGTGTGTGCATGTGTGTGTGTGTGTGTGTGTGTGTGTGTGTGTGTGTGTGTGTGTGTGTGTGTGTGTGTGTGTGTGTGTGTGTGTGTGTGTGTGTGTGTGTGTGTGATGTAGGAAATAATGGATTTGGAATTAGATGGGAAAATAAATAAACTGATTAAAACACAGATTAAATGAACACGAGCAGTATTTTAAGATATGTGGAAAAAGGTTTGGAATAATTAGGCTACATCTTTATGAAAGTGTGTGCATATATATATATATATATATAAAGATGTAGCTTAATTATTCCCAACCTTTTTCCACATATCTAAAAATACTGCTTGTGTTAAGTTCATTCTATATATATATATATATGAAAATGTTAACAAAATGCAAGCAAAGAAACTGTTAATATACTTTTAGTATTATCTCGATTATAGTATAGAAAAAACAACAAAATAATTTCAGTTAAGACCCATATAAAATATCCAGAAATAGTGCCTTCTATATATCCCATGAAATACCTAGAACTTCCACATTCAATGCCGACCATACATCTTAATCCATGCCAAAGGCTAGATGATGATAGCATGTGGGAAAACAAAAAGCTGAAGAGAGAGAGAGAGAGAGAGAGAGAGAGAGAGAGAGAGAGAGAGAGAGAGAGAGAGAGAGAGAGAGAGAGAGAGAGAGAGAGAGAGAGAGAGAGAGAGAGAGAGAGAGAGAGAGAGAGAGAGAGAGAGAGAGAGAGAGAGAGAGAGAGAGAGAGAGAGAGAGAGAGAGAGAGAGAGAGAGAGATTTCCAAAAGAGGATTCCTATCAAAGGAAGCACAATGTAATTTTTCCTGCAAATGATGTGCAGGGGCTTCCAGAGGAGAGAAAAATAATAGAAAGGGGAAAACCCAGTAATTCCAGACCAGACGATGGTAGACAGGACGATGTTGGAAAGGAGAAGGAATTTTGTCTCAGCTGAGTGACATTAACTAGTATTTACTTTTGCGTTGCAGGAACTGATAACAAAGTTCAGAAACATAAATACTTCCATGTTTCTCTTTTGCATGTGCAGTGTTTGATAAACCCAGCAGTGATGCAGCGCCCCCGCTGGTTCACTGGCGCCACTGCAGTCAGCCAGGAAAAAACACATTGGATTTGTTTTTTGTTAGAATTTGAATTTATGGTGATGCCCCAAATGCTGTTGGTTTTATTTAAAAGGCATGTATATATATATATATATATATATATATATATATATATATATATATATATATATATATATATATATATGCATAGTAATAATTACCATTCAAGAAATATTGTGGGAAAAGACATCAAAATAGTGCTAGTGTATAGTATAAACTTTAGTTTACTAAACAACAGTAGAAATGCATGATGCTGCTGTAGGTGGCCTTAGCTCATCAATGGCTTGAAACAAACGTACATGTTGGAAGCAGAAAGAGAAACAGTAGCACAACAGGTGGCCTGATAAAATAAAGTAGCCTACATGTTTGATTGCCTGGAACAGAAGCAACAGTATTACGAAACATTATTGCCAAGAAAAGGTGACATTAATGCACCGTGCACACACACTTCAACATGGTGTACCTCACACACACCTCAGCACAACTGCTGGGTGTGTGTGAGCATTTGGATATATTTAAATTGTTTAACGTCGAAAAATGTGTCAACAAAATACGGTACTTCCAGCATGAACCAGTTGTTGATTAATACATGTCATGGGAAAATAAATAAATAAAACTTCATTATTTTCATTTTTTTGTCGAAATCTGTTGGTCTTCACTCTGCCCACCCCACTCCTGGGGGCAAATGTTGGCATATTGGCACCCGTTTCTCACGCTTCTTAAACATTCTGTACATCTTATACTTCACGCTAAGGAGCTTGCAGCACAGACACGGCCATCTGCTGTTAATACCCACCGGCCCGGTGTCCGATGGCGCTTCGGGTTTCACCGCATGAAGCCACCCATTAGCAGGGGAGCATCGATGGGGCGAGAGACCGACCACTAGATGGGGGGGGGGGGGGGGGCAGGGACAGGTGGACATGACTGAGCCTCTCTCTCTCACTGTCTCTCTCTCTCTCTCTCTCTCTCTCTCGTTCCCTCTCTGTCAATACAGGCAGGCGCCACGGTGCAAATAGTGCCGGACACACCATGTAAAGTGATTTTACAATTCCCCCCCCCCCACCCCAAAACCCATCACCATGTCCACCATTCACCCCTAACAACAAGCATTGATTTTCTCTACCTCCTCATCGTCTCCCCCCCCCCCCCCTCTTCCCTCCATCTAGTTGGCGTTTAATCTAACATGGTCTCCTCTCACAGCGGGACACGGACTAGCATGTCGCACTCATCGATTAGGCACAGAGAGAGAGAGAGAGAGAGAGCGAGAGCGAGAGCGAGAGAGAGAGAGAGAGAGAGAGAGAGAGAGAGATGGACAGAGAGAGAGGCAGAGAGAGAGAGACACGCACATAGAAAGAGGGATAGAGAGTGAGAGACAGAGACAGAGAGAGAGAGGACACACACACACACACACACACAGAGGGAGAGAGCGAGAGCGAGAGAACAGCAGACTGGACTTGCCGTTGAGAAGTTGAATTTGACCTCGGACACGTCTCGGTCGAGAGATGTCGACCCAAATCAGTGTGATACACAGGAATACATTTTTCTACACACACACACACATATATAATGCACTATACTCATAGATATAGTGTATTGCCAACTGCACACACACACACACAGTACACATAAATGTAGTGTATTGTAAACCACCCCCCCCCACACACACACACACACACACACACACACACACACACACACACACACACACACACACACACACACACACACACACACACACACACACACACACACACACACACACACACACACACACAACACTGCAAACTCAAGCACTGGGCTCTGAACCTTTGTGACTAGAGCCCATACAGACGTAGATCTGGCGTAGCCAAGGAGGCCGGTCCAAATGAACGGTCCTCATTGGAGAAGGCCCTTACAGATGAGCCCCTCTGCTCCACTTACAGGATGATGCTCCACTATCCTCCTTACAGCGGCTCCTGGTATTCACCACCCGACGACACACACCCAAACCCTCTCTGGGATCAGTGGCTATACGCGGCACCATCTATTTTGTATCGCATTATTTTAAGACAACGAAGTCTGAACGGATGGGCGAGATAGCGAGTGAAAAAAAAATAAAAAAATAAAGCAATCTGAAATAAGCCGCTTTTGAATAACATTTGCCAGCATCGAGTCATCCATCATGAGAAACACAATTAGAAATGTATATGAGGATTACTAAAACGTAGCAGCGCTGGCCTTAATCTGCTCATTACTTTAAGACCAAAAAGTACAGTATTTCTCTCCCGCCTAATGATTCCCCTCCTAGGCAGCGTCCCCGCGTGGTAAATAAATAAATCAGAATAAATACATTATCAAACCTCTACACTCCTGGCTTATTGTTTACACAACATGGTGATTTGACCAACGGTGCTGTGATCAAAACACTGTGAGTATCTCTACCCATAATCCCCCTCTTTTGTCTCTGACAAGCCCCCTCCTCTGGCGAGGGCGCTGAGTTTTAAATACTGCTGTATGCAAATCCCTGCATCCAATTTGCATTATTAAATATTTTTATCCAAGGCGTTCATTCACTCCAATCGCAGCTTCAGTCGCTCTTGTCAATCTTGTCTGAGTATTTTTTTTCTCCATGGTTTTTAAAAGGTAAATAGGACGTACTAGATGGGAGGATTGGAATTATTTTTTTAATTACGTTCTTATATTTAAATGAGCTTTAATTAAAGTAGGAAAAACGATTTTCTTAATGTATGTGAGCAGCATAGCCTGTAAAGTGCCAATTATCTATCTATTCTGTGCGAAAAGGCCTTGTTTAAATGTGCAAAGCACATTTTCACCACGGTCAACTTTATGAGGCAATTTTTGCGATAAACAAATCACATCATTAAGCCCAGCCAGTACAGCCATTTCACATGGGTGGATTCACGCTTTCCCACCAAGTTCAATTCTGCCTACCGTACGTTACATACAGGCCTACCTTTTACTCATCTCCAGCAATGGCCGGTTCCCGGCAGGCAAAAGAAGATAAAGAATATATGAAACCCCTTGCTTCACCGTTAACTATTATTAACAGTGGAAACGGTGGAAAACGCAGTTCATATCCTGGTATATTTTCTAATTTATTCATCCCAGCCTTCATTTTATTTTATTTTTTTCCACCACCACATCGTAGGACGAAACATAAAACAACAACACAAACATTTCATCTGTGACTGCGTTTCATCCCTCTCTCACATGAATAAATAACCACGGTATATAGATTGTGTTTCCACCGCACATCAAACGCTGGCACAGTTGCTCTTGACGAGGCCGGCAATTAACTATCTCTTTCACTCCCGATTCAAACTACGGAGAGGGGGGGGGGGGGGGGGGAGAAAAAAAAAAAGAGTAAGAAATGATCAAGGCTCGGTTGGTATCCACACAGATGATGCATAATTAATGTGGCTGCTACAAAATACCGTTCTGTTGCCGTTCTGTTCGTTCACTCTGCTAATTCATCGGACTAACGTATCCCCGTGGGGGCGAGCCCGGGGTAATCAAGCCTGACCCCGGATTGATCTGGAAGCACCTCGGCCCGGGACGGAGACCGAGGGAGCCGCGCTTGGGCGGCTAGCTGGAGCGGGGCGGAACCTCTGAGGACCCATCCGGGAGGTCGTTTCTCTGACCGCCGGGGGTCAGAGGGCACACTCAACCCCCATTGGTTCAAAATAAACCGAACCGATCCGGTTTAATGATGGTGGGGATCAGTGTGGGGATCGTATTGACATCCACACGTTCATGTTATGTCGTATGATGTGAGTGATATAGGATTTGATATGACTTTTAGATACATATATTTTTTATATAGGCCTACAAGGAAAGGATAGTTCAGGGAGAGTAGAGTAACCAAAAGTTGAGGTTCATTATCACATGCAAACACACAAACACACACGCACACGGGCACACACACACACACACACACACACACACACACACACACACACACACACACACACACACACACACACACACACACACACACACACACACACACACACACACACACACACACACGTCTCTGTGAAAGTATTAACAGGAGAAAGCCAAACATGTAAAATCAAATACAAAATCTAAATGATACACTTGTATATATACTGTACAGAATTGAATTGTTGACGCAAAAGATATGACAAGATCGCATATATCTATATCTGTATAGATATAACTATATATAGATATGTAGACCATTCTGGCTTATCTTCCATGTTTTCTAATCAATTTCAGAAATAGAAGAATATATTTTTTTTAAACTGAGCTGCAAACTAGCAAACTAGCATTTACCACACACTAAGGCCACATGGATACCAAAGCCATCTCCTCTCCCTTGGTAAAGTCAAAAGCAACCTGAAGACATCACTAGAGACATGGCATGCACCTCTAACAATCACAGCCACCAACACAGCTACGATGGCAGCAAAAGCCTGAGACACTAAAGGTCTACTGAAACACTGAACCGCAAATGCAGAGAATCCTGCGACCAGCAGATCCCGTTAATAACAACAAGACTCCCTTTCCCCCTCGTTCCCCCGCGGGGAGGACTTAAAACAGGGGCTCGGGTGGAAATGACTCCCTGGAAACAGGGGCCATTTTCACACTACAGCACAAACAGACTAGTGCCGAATACAGGCGACGTTACTTACCCTCTGTCTGAGGGACGGGGGGATGACCAGGATATCTTGACCCGCTGCCTCGGTCGACACCAGCCACCACCGAAGTACAGTCATTGCAATCTATTAGGGAAGACATTGGGTTTCAAAGACACACACACATTTTGGCAAGGCAAGACTATAACGTTCTTTAGGTAGATAATTTAAGTTTGCTTTGGTATTCTATTTTTAAATATTTTTAGGGTAGGCTATTCATATTTTCATACAATGAAGTTACACATTTATGTTAAATGTCTTAGATCTAAAATACTGTACTAAAGATAGTATCAATAATTTAGTTTTAGGATTCATGGCATCTCACACACGCACGCACGCACGCAGGCAGGCAGGCAGACAGACACAGACACACACACACTTTCTAAAAGGGGTTCTGCATAAACGAGCATTGGAAGAAGTAGGATGGCGCCGTCTACTGATCATTGATTTCATAGGATATTAGGTGGTTCAATAACAACACAGCTGTCGTTGGCTATTTGACAAGCATAAAGAAGCTAACGTAAAGCTCTTATCGAATAAACTCAAAATAGGCCTACATTATTGAGATATGAAACGTTTATTAAAAGTCACGACAAACATATATGGATATGTAGGCCTATAATGTCGTCATGTTGAATGTTTGGAGTATTCTGTTAAAAAATGTTTTGTAATACATACCTTGAGTCACACGTGTCTTGTTCGATGTTTTGCATCATCCAAAAACGAATGAACCACATTAAACCAGCGAGTTTAACTTTCGTCAAGTCCTAAATTAGTGCGACTGGCTGGTTTCACGCAGGGTGCAACATCAAGTTGTTCAACATATTCTACGGTCCATTAGCTCCATCTGCTGGCGACTCGTATACAACGACCGCAGTGGCACTGCTAGACAACCACCCTAATCCTTCTGCTGAAATACACGGAGGACTGGGGTTCAATGTCACTCTACTGTTAAATCAATCGTCACACCCACAATATAAAGGAAAAGAGTATTACAATGTTCAAACGCGATTTGGTACCCGTATCTTTACGGAACAAACGACATTAACAAACAAGAAAATGCAGTGGTTGAGTAGCGCCATCTAGTGATATCAAAGCAGAATAGAGGTGTAGGCCTACTTCTATTATTATAATTCTAAAACGACACAAAAAAAACGTCAGTGGTAGCCTTTATGTTGTAAGACAAAAAAAACGAAAACCTTGTTTTGTTTTTGGGCATGACAATATTTTAGAACGACAAAAACCGACAGTGGTAGCCGGGCCAAGGGGGTGCGAAGCATTTTGAAGGCGCCTTCATGGTCCTGGTGATAACGAGACGGCTCGCCAGTGATGAGGCTCACGCTTACGAGCGACGCTTACAGTCGATGCCAACAGATGGTTGCAACGTCAATCAATAGCAAAGTATGTGATATGATGGTTGATTCTTTTATATTGAGTAAAATGTTCATGTTCCGCCATGTTCATGCGTGTCACTAGTAAACCATACGTCACCAACTGGGCAACTCTCAAAATCTAGTCCCCAGTTGCTCAACAGAAGTAGAATCAGAGGGTCATGAGGTGTTCTTCACGAGAACTTTCCGACGTGGCCAAAACGTTTTCACCATAATTTCAAGCGATGTGAACGCACCATGAGTGTGGTTGTGACATATTTGGAGGGGGTTCTGGTAGTCTGTGACTAAAAACCATCAACGCCATTCAGTAAAAGGAAAAACCTCGGATACGAGAAGTACACGGAGCCGTGCACTAGGCCCTCTCGAATGCCGGGCCGAAACAACATTTGTTTCACTACGACTCCTTTCAGCTGCCCACCCCTCCTTCTCCAGCAAAACGCTTGATTTGATTGTGAGGCAACCCTAAGCTAACCCCCCCCCCGGACTGGCCCGGTATATAGACAGAACCGTAGCACCTATAAAGGCACATATGTTCCCACTATATGCCTATTCATGAAAATAATCCCTACATTTTCACAAATCAATCTAGGTGTCCTTCAAAGGCCTTTGGATGAGTTAATCATTACTGTAAATATTAGGACATTTTTAAATGAATTGTCCTCATTCTGATTCCGGTGAGTCAGCAGGAGTTACCTGAGAGATGTGCTGCTGCAGACATTTCTTTGTGCTCATCAGAAGCTTCATATATTCCCCCTCCCATCACAGAGAGACCTAAAATAGATCCCAGCTCTCTGATGAAGCTTACCAGATCGAATTGGTACAGAACATGTAAAAAAAGAGATAAAAACTAGTATAAGAGAGAGCCATTGTCAAGAAAGCCATCAATCAATAATAGTGCAAACTAAAAAGTTTTGGAGGAAGTTGTGGTTAAGAATGCATTCCCTGTACTGCCACGGGGAGCCCGGGTTCAATCGATCAGTGGATACAAACGCAGTTATTACAACGAGACCAAGCGCCCAGAGCTTCCTCGATGGCGAGAAAGAGTGAGTGAGTGAGTGAGTGAGTGAGTGAGTGAGTGAGTGAGTGAGTGAGTGAGAGAGAGAGAGAGAGAGAGAGAGAGAGAGAGAGAGAGAGAGAGAGAGAGAGAGAGAGAGAGAGAGAGAGAGAGAGAGAGAGAGAGAGAGAGAGATATTTAGGGTTATTGTTTTCCAGATGATTGGTAAACAGTACAGAACACTACAGAACAGTAATGAATCCAAAATATTCCAGTCTTCTGCAACTTAGTCGCTTAGACCCATAACTTTACATCGATTTCATATCGTACAGGAGGCCTATGTTATGAAAAAAAAATGCCAATGCAATTCAATTACAGATTGTGTTACTATCATTTAAATGATTGATTGACACTGTTAAAGGTGCTTTAGGTGGTTTAATTGCTTCAAAACGCCCATTATCTCTTAGTGAGGGAAACGCTCTGGCTGTGAGTCTAACCGTTTCGACTTGACTGCCCTTGCCTCTGAGACCGTTTACACGTTAGACCGCTTCCGGCTCGGCAAAACCTCCCTGATCCACCTCGCCTGTCAATCACAGGCATGCACATCGTTATCACGTCCCCCTTGCCTCGTCCCTAAAAGCGGACAAGTAATTTTCTTGTCCCAGTCTTCATATCCCTGGATTACACATGTTGTTTGTGGATTTAAATGATAATTTTTCATGCATAGAAAACTAAGCAATTTCGCGAAGGAGTTTGATAATGTTAGATTTTGCGTGAGGCCGCTTTGTGAACTACAGCTCTTCGCTGCTCAAGCCACGAATGATATACGTCACCACCCGCACTTGGAACTCCGGTACAGACATGGCGATCTCTCTGCTCCACTTCACCGCTTTTTTCTAATGGGAGGATAACAGCATCGAAAGAGGTAATACCATTATAAGTCGGGGCATGTGGAGAGTTTCAGTTATGCCGATGGGGAGATTGTCGGTCTTGTCCACGGCAGTCACAGGGAGCGTGACGTCATATACGAGACGTGCATGGGCGTCAGTTTGATTTGAAATGTGCTGGGGACAGAGACGCATTTCAGAAGTGCTGGGTACAACAGGACTCTTTTTTCTCTCTTTAGTGCCGGTAACGAAAGGTTCTGAAAGACGGCGTACCCATGTAGCTAATTACTAAGGAATAAAATGTATACAAAATCTGTCTGGCACGTTTTATGAAGAAAACGTTTCCAAAAAGCAGCAGACATATGACCCACTATGTTCTGCTCCATGTATCCAATGTTGACAACGTGACATGATATGGATAAGCCAACAACATAAACAATAGGAGCTAGGAAAGGAAATTAACTGTGTGTTCAAGTTCAGAAGGGCCATACGTGTGGCTACACACAGCACTAAAAAAGTCGTCAAGATTGAAAAAGAAAAAAATATTTGTTGCACAGCAGAACGCTGTAACACATCATGGGCTGGCTGTTCTCAATTCACAACACGCATTCCATCCAATCTAGCCTACATCATGCCAGGGTTGCCAACAGTCACGCCCCTGGCGTGACTCTCACGCTTTCACCATCAATCTCACGCTGTCACGCACACGCAAGAAATGTCACGCCAAAATAAAAAATCCTCCCGTTCATTTTCTGCGGGAGCAGACTAACAGCTGTAACATCTGACTACCTACAACGTGATCACGGCAGTATTCTCTGATCGTTGATTCGCTGAAAACCACGCACCTGATACTAAGTTGCGTTTGAAAAGGTCAGAGAGAGTTCAGAGCCGGAGTCGGAGCTCACTGATGCGCGTTTGGGGATGGGTCGGTCGCGACCGATCCGTTCACAACCAACGAATCCCGAACGTGAACGACAATAACTTGTTCCCCAAAACAAGAAGAACTGGTTCTTTGATTCTTTTTTTTTTAACATAAAACAAAAATATGGTCACGTAAATAAAATATGCAAACGAACAGAGCTTCGTCTCCCCGCCAACTTATATCGATTAAGTCTACAACGTTCTCAAAGATTCAGCCAATGAGAGGTAGCAATGGTGTTGCCATGGCACCTGGGTAAACAAATGACAAGGTGGTACCGTCGAATTTGCGCGCTTTCTCTGTCTGACGTATCTTGGGTCATACCATTCGACGTGGGGCCACTAATATATCCCCCTACATTTCCGAAAATAGACTTGACCTCCATCTGTTTATTGGATAACCGCATTTCCCAATCCCATGAGCCTTTTCTCCATTCTATGTCAATTCAAGAACAAACAAAGAAATTAAACTGCAGTTCGTATTTTTTATTTATGACCATGAAAGTTCTGTAATGCCTGAATTATGAAGAATTAAATGTAAAGTAAAATAAAAAATATAAATATAAAACCATGAATGACCTTATAGAGAGTAAGCAATTGGTATAAATATTGGTGGGACGTTTGCCTATACAAAATAGCATATCTTGTCGATTTTCACGTAGAGCCTAGCCCAGGGTATATCTTGGAATACTTGAGAATTGGGCTAGTGGCACTTTTAAATTCCCCAGGATTTGTGGCCCAGATTGTACATTTTGAAAAAGCGATTCCATTCTTTAACTTTTTTTCATAGATGAGGGTTTATACTAAACGAGGACTATTTTGTATAAAACATTTTTTTAGGGTTATGGGTCGTCCAAAAAATTAGCCGCTCACACTAATATTTTAGAGTCTCACTCCAGCCAAAGTCCCAAAGTTGGCAACCCTGTCATGCTTTCTGACCAAAACTCATGCACTCCCCCACACAATTATTCCAGAATTCAAGCAAAGCAAGAATGACCAAAAGTCACTTTGTGTCAACAAAAGACTGACTCCACCGACTATCAATTGCAAGTTAAAACAGCCGCTTGAGTGCAAAAAACACAAAAGACCTTGCCACAGCACCAGCAAATCTTAAGCAATAAATATCGCATCTTATCTTTATTTATGTGGCAGTGGTCTGCAGATGCATCCCGCTGTGTAGCCTACCACATCCATTTAGTTCAACAGGTTATCGTTCTGATACTGTCCATGGTACTAGCAACCTGCTCTGGTGCTTTTTACCTATGTATTCAGGCTCAAATTACTTGATTGTCTGATGCCTCATCATCCCAGCCAAAGAGTATTGGTATTATTAGTAATGGCTACTTGCCAAATCGAAAAAATAAGTTCACACAGTGTGTCTTTTTCCAATGTATTTGTTATCATTCGTAGCGTTGATCAGCAGAGAAATAGTTCGCCAAAGTCGTTGACAATTCCACTGCATTGAGAAGAGCCGTGTAATGAACCAAAATAATTGACAGCTGAACGTTAGGAAGGCCCATGCAAGTGAATGCAGTCTACAGCATTGAGAAGAGCCATGTAATAAGTAAGGGATAATGTATAGAACGCCGGTCATTATCGGGAAAATAAGCTCAGACAGGGCGAACAGGACACTGACGTGCAGCGAAGGTGTCTTGCTTTGCCCTGAAGGGGCTTAGTTTCGATAATGACCGGCGACTTTCCATACATTATCCCGCTTATTACACGGCTACTTGCCAAAACTTAAACATAACTTCACATGGACACCTGTCTTTTGACAATTTATTTGTTACCAGCATTCGTATTGTTGATAGGCAGAGAAATAGTCTGCCAAAGACGTTGACGTCGCTTTGCAACCAAAGACGCTGGGGTTGAAAAGTTACCGGACTACTTGAGGAGTGATACCAAAGAATGCATTAGAGGCAAAAAGTCCTTAGTATTCCTTGACAGCTGTCAATTGTACTTAGCAACGGTGAATTATCAAATATAATTTACCGCCGGAAGTTGTGAAGAGCCCATGCAAGTAAACGGAGCGTTCCACGGCATTGAGAAGACCCGTGTAATAATCCATAATAATTCCACTTGATTATTATTTTATTTTTTTACAAGTGGTGGGTACAAAATTAATCTGGACGAAATCTGGTGGGGACTCGTCCCCAGCGTAATCGACGCCTATGGAGACATGTATATTTTCTACAGCCTTTAACTGAACAATTGCGCAATAAACGGTCAAAATCTTGACAAATTATAATTTAAATCCTCAAACAACCAGTGGTGGGTCGTCAGGGCCATCAGGGCCTTCTCTGCTGGCCCTGTCAAAAATCGAAATAATATATATATTTTTTTTTTTCAAAATTATATTCATTTGTGTCTGAACGCATTTTAATTCCATTTTTTTTTTCAGCATTTACAACATAATTCCAGAAAGAAAACCGTTTTTTTTTTGTAAGGCTGAGCTCAGCTGAATAGCGCATCACAGCTAGGTTACATGGACCAGCGGGGCCAGCTCTAAAAGTATTGCTAGCCTTTCGCTGAAGCTGCCACCACCCATTGGATAACAAATTTGACTGACGTGTGTAATCAGCCAATCAAATGTTGATGTGTAGTAATAGAACGGCCCCAGGGCCCAGCAATATGCCGGCGCTGGCCCCCGATGATGTCATCAGCGAATTTTGAATTGTTGGCGGTACAGAGTTCATAGTGAACTACTATGGCCACTGCCTTCACAGCACCTAACAATCCTTTTTCTGATCTCCTTCGTTTGCCTTTTTCAAGGCGATCGTTTGGAGAGAAGACAGATTTAATTTCAAGAGGAAGACCTACACCAAAGCTGGATGGGCTGACCCAGGCCGGTAAAGGTTTTGTGCGGCACTTTACAGAATGCAACTACAGCCGCTATGACTGGCTAACGGCTAGCACTGTTCAGAACAAGCTATTCTAATGGCCGGGTTTGCTGTTCAACATCAGTGAGGGGACATGGAACAGCGCTGGATTTAGAAGTCTTAACAGCTTCACCAAGGCAGCTTTAAAACATCAGGCCATGTTTTACTTTGCACTGTGTAGGAGCGATAATGTTGTTGTGGTACTTTAGTTTATAACACATTTTCTTTCCAATGGTTGGAAACACAAATATATTGCTGGAATTTGGGCAGTAGGCTTAATAGTAATGCGGTGTGTGGATGCTGCTTAATAAGCATATTAAATGAACCTGTTCACTCCTACTCCTGTGGGCTTAATATTCTGTCTGGAATAGCTGTTGTAAAATATGTGGCATAAAGGCCTACTTCTATGTTTCATTTTTGTTAATGAACTGGCGTTGCACTTGTAATATTGTTGCTATAGGCTACTTTATTGAATCCGTTGAAGTTGCGAAAGCATCCGGTGAAAATAACAATAATTGTGAACACTTGTTTTTGTGCCATGTGTGTGATGTGCGATCTGGTTGCGGAGTGCCATAAGGAAAGATCTGATGGTGATGCTGCATTACTCTAGCTCTGAGTTAATGCAAAGAGGTGTGCGTGTGCGCTGTTGTTGTTGCTGAATATCAACTGTCTTGTTGTGGATGTTATGCAGTAGCGCATATTGTGGCTGTGTAGGCTGTATTGGCACCTAATAGGAAATTTGGGTGCACGTCTGAGTGTTTGGGGGGTTGGCCGTTGGTGGAGTTCGTTACTGAAGGCCCTGACGTAAACCCCACGGTACGCTACTGCAAACAACATATGTGTAATCCGGGGCATATAAAGACTGGGACCAGAAAATTCATATTTTTCGATCTCATAGGTCCCATGGGGTCTACCGGAAAGGGCGTGACCTCGCCACTCTTAGTATTCACCGGAGACTGTTTACTGACGTAGGCCACAAAGTTCACGTGAGGTAATTTGTGTAACAATAGTGGGAGGGACGAGAGCTGACCGGAAGCTGTCTGATATAGGCCTACTCAGCATCCGGCTGTCTAAACGCATAGCGCCACCACTGAAGCGTGAATGCAACCCTTCTCTATTGTGCAGAAACGTAGGGAGGGGGTGAACGGAGAGAGGGAGAGGCTTTTGTGTTTATTGTCTCTCTTTGCAACATTCATATCTTACCTACAGTCTTTTCTTTAATCAATTAAGTTGTAGGTTTCAATGGAAGGAAGCAAGGTTGAAAAACGCCCCTATGGTATTGGAAGCAACTGTAGCGTAGTCAACCAAAATAACCACAGCTTTGATCTTCATTTACCTCCATTTACCATATCAGTTGATAGTTCCTACATTTAAAGGTTGGGCATGGAATTCTCTTTTTTGGCCATTTTTGCAAAATTACTTGAATGAAATCCTTATCATAACCCAGTTACAGCCACTGAGTTGGAAGTACTGACATGAAAATTAAAGTCAATCATCTGTGGAACGGGCAGGGCTCGAAAAACTCCAGCCAATGATATCCAGAACCACCGAGTGGCATTGGACAGTAAGTAAGTCAATCAAATGGTCGTACTGCACTCCCCCTCCCCCTCCCCGCACGTGACCCCTTCGTGCACGTACTCAAAGCTCGTGACCCAGAGCAAGCTTCTCTTTGTTGTTATCCTGCGGTAGCTACTGGAGCTAGCTAACTAGCTAATCCACATTTGTACCTAGCACTAAGACAACCCTAAACTCCAACCTAGCTAGCCTGGCTCGATCTCCCGCATCTGTGTTCGCGCTCGTGCATGATTCCGCGTCCATGTACTTGGAGAGGGTGGAGTCAGAGTCAGTGTTGAAGGAGAGGGGGTAGGACCATTTGAGTTGTGTATTTTCAAAATCTGCTGGCGTTTCGCAAATTCCATACTCAACCTTTAAGGTGCTATAAGATTTAAGAGCTATTATTTGCATGTAATTTGTTTGAAATGGTATAGCCATTATCCATATTATTGAGTGGAAGCACTGAAAGTATATCTGTATCGCCTTGACTGCGCCCCTGCTTCTGTATGAGACGTGTCGTTTTTTTGACCGTTCCCGGCTAATTTCGCGCAAATGTGCACATCTCTCCCATGATTGGCTCAAGGAGTCTATCGTGTATTTCAAGGCCTACTCGATGCTGGTGCGTTTTAGTATTCTCTGCAAACCGAATCGGACCTCGGATGTGACGTCACGCCCACCCTTCAATCGTTTTATTATGTTTCGCTCGGTCGTTGGAGAAAAACATGGACGCCACCCGGAAGCTGTTGTCGCGGTAGCATTGGCAGAGTACCAGGCGCTCCAAAATAAGTAGGCTATAGGCCATAGGCAGAGATACGGACACAGTAAGGTATTGCAGTAATACGAGTTATTGAAGTTACCATTTAAACCACCAAAGCGGTCCAAACACAATGAAAACAGTTCATACTTCAAGTCACACTGGGCGCAGCCATCCTGAATTCGGTCTCGGAATCCTTGCTCGGCCTCCTCTGAGTTCATCCGAGCAAGCAAGTTCGCCGTCCGAGGAAAAGGGGCTTGTTCATGAGTGGCGCTAGGCAACTTCCTCAGACCTCCGAGACGGATGGATAAAAAAACACACCATTATATGAGACCTGACGTGTTTTAGAGATAAACTTCAAAGCCATCCCTCCCTACTCGTAACGTCCTTGAGAAAACGTATATTCTCATCTGTTCTTCTCCCATGGCCCATTTTGATAATGCTTGTGAGAGGTTTGAAAACACTCCAGCACTCTCACACACATCTCTGGTCCGCGAGTCGGCTGAAAGGAATACAATGAATGCGGAGTAATTAATAAATTGCTGTGGAGAAGAAATGAAGACAAAGATATTTCTTGTTTTTTACAAAAGCAATTAGCCTTTTTTTAATCTTACACTGCTTTGAAAATGTACATAATAGATTCATACATTTTACAAATAATTTCTTCATAAAAATATATTTTTGTACAAAACACTTTTTTGTTCTATATTTGCTCTTTTTTTTCTTCCAAATGGTGTATATCTCCAATGTCCCCCAGGCAGGAACAGCTAAAGTTTTTCCAATCACATGGGTCTTATTGCGGTCAGTCAATAGGAAAGCGTGTGGCAACAGAGAATTAAGCGCTGAATAAGTAAAATGACTCGTAATAAGGAGGAAGAGGACGGGGCAGTGTGTGTTTGTATGTGTGTGTGACATGGATTGGCAGGGTATTTTTTTGGTAAGCATTGTTAGCTCCTTACATTAAAAAAAGAATGAAACAATGTTTAATCAAACTTCTAGAAAGAATAAAAGTCGGTATCGTTGCCAAGTGGTCGCAGCATGTCTGATAACGCATTCAACCAGGAACGGATAATTTCAACACCCCTGGGTCTACACAGCCTGTTGCCATAGCAGCAGTACACTCTTCATTTTTTTGTTGTTGAAGTAAGTAAACATAGTTCAAGTGTTATTAAAATTGTTTATCTTACTAAAAGAGTTGTGGCGAATGTTTCACTTTTTAAGGGCTCTCCCACTTTCTTCCGTACTTCGTGACTTTAAATCCACCCACCTGCCTTGCCGTTTGGCCTCTGAGTCTGATTGGTTTGAATGAATAGGTAAAGCCAGGCAGAAAAAGTAACGTCTTAAACTTTTCAACCATTTTCCAAATGTAATAGGATAGATAGCTCTTCATCGGTAGTCTCATATCATATAAACAAGGCATATATATATATATATTTTTTTTTAAATACACTATGCTCATTTGTATCTTCCGGAAAAATTAATAAAATCCAGATTTGTGTTTTCTCCGTGTTATGGAAATCGTCTTAAGGAGGAAGAGCAACACAGCGCCCAACAACGATTCACATAAGCTCTGGTTAAGAGCAGCGAACATGTTGGTGAATCTGCCCCAGGCTTTGGGTTATAAATTCTCCATAGCCAGAATCCAGAAGAGCTCACCTGTGGCATCGTACAAATATAACTCTTTTTTTTTTGACGATTAATAGGCGAAACGGTCTGGGCCGGGAGGATTCCTTTGAACCTGTTAAAAAGAAAAACGAGCAGCTCACGACGTTGACATAAATAAATGGAGGAGCAAATATAGTTGATAACGGCAGAACAAAATATCAAAGGTCCCAGAGCTCCAAGGAGCAGCAGCCGCGAGATGGGGAAGTATATCGCAAATCTAAATCAGGTTTCCGACGCGTGTGTGTGTTGGTTCACAACTAAACCAACGCAACCCACGGGCAAATGGTAAGGCAACTGCGCCCCCGATAGAGAGATGTTTTCATATATATTAGATAAGAATATATATTATGGGCTTTGTGAGGTTTAACAAAAGGGAGAGCCTGATCGAAAAAGCCTGAAGTCTTACTGAACCAGGGCTTGTTGTCGGTTACATTTCCGGGTTTCATTAGCAGTGATTTGATCCTTCGAATATGTTTGCTGGAATTTAAGGATTGGAGTTCCTATTTAGTGGCAGCTATGTTAGCTTTCGACACCCTGCCCCACAGAGGATAGAGGACAGAAAGAGTGAATAAAAACACAAATGATAGGGATAGCATAGTGGCTATCTGGTAGCAGCAGCGAAGCACAGCCATGGGCAAACTATTCAGTGGGGGAGATGAAAACTAAGAGACGTCAAACACTCGGCCAGACTGAAAATATAGAACAGCATTTATCTTGTGATGCTGGGAAAGAAGTTGTACCAAAGCAACAATGACAACTGCAATTACGACACTCATGATTGTTGCCTCAGAGGAGGGAAAGGGGTCGTTACCAAAGCAACCAAACCGAAACAAACCAAAAAATACTGTTGTTGTCCTCGTGTCAATGGCACACGTTGTTGAAACATCTTTTTTTAAGTCTTTGTGTTCATCTTTTTGTTTTGTGTTTATTTTCTACAAAAAACTCAGTTATTCATCTGTCCCTTTACTTCAGCCCCTCCCCCCAACCAGGACCCACCCCCTGTGGTAAATATATAGCACAAAAATATAAGTGGTGAATGCTCCCATATATATATATATATATATGTATGTTTATATATATATATATATATATATATAAGCAAGTCGATTGACAGATCAGAAGATTCTGCAGCGATAACAAAGAAGGGAAAGAAGCACTCACAGAGTGCAGTATGACGATGGGGAGAAGCCCCACCCACGGGGGTCCTAAGCCCCACCTCCTCTCTCTGCTCGGAGCCAATTTGTCCACAGACTGAAAAATAAACAACACACACAACCAGTCGCCTGTTGTCTATTCATCCGGCTGGCTGTCTGAGCTTCAGTTTCTCTCTCTCTCCCTGTCGGTTGTTCGTCTGCTTTGACACTCTGGTACGTCCGTCTGTCCATCCGTCTGTCTGTCTGTCCACCCCACCTGTATTTGTCTGTAAACCTGACTGCTTGTGTGTGTGTGTTTGTGTGTGTGTGTGTGTGTGTGTGTGTGTGTGTGTGTGTGTGTGTGTGTGTGTGTGTGTGTGTGTGTGTGTGTGTGTGTGTGTGTGTGTGTGTGTGTGTGTGTGTGTGTGTGTGTGTGTGTGTGCCGTGAGATGGCAGAAGGACTGAGTAGAATCCAGAAGGAGTTTCTACGTCACTGGACTTCTGTCTCCATCCTGTGTGTCTGCTACTGTGGATTTCATTTTGTAGGTTTGTTTTATAAACTTTTATAAGGTTCCCAGTCCCTGTGTTGCCACCTTCACCACCTCCACCTCCCAGGAAGTGAGGGAGCTCTCGCAGTTCTGCGGTCCTTCACTCCAACTCTTGCGTGTGCATTTGTGTGTGGTGTGTGTATGTGCGTGAGTGTGTGTGTGAGTTCGTAGACAGGTAGCGTTCCAGTGGAGTGTGCTTTTGAACCCGAGCCTACGCCACGCCCACCCCCCCCCCCCCCCCCCCACTATGTCAGTTTGGGCGTTGCCATGACAACAGAAGGACCCCCCCCCCCCCCCCACTGTCTCAGTTGGGGCGTTGCCGTGACAACAGAAGGACCCCCCCCCCCCACACACACACACACATCCTGAAGAGTTCTGTTCTGTTCACCATCAAGTGTTCTTGAGGAGCGTCATGGCCCATGGGTTTCACGGCCTTTCTTGGGGGGGGGGTCCGGGGCTCTCTAACCTGTTTGTCTTTTTTTCGCAGAACCTGATTGGTTGTTATGGATTGCGGAAAGCAAACGTCCAAGAATCGGCAACATAAAATAATGAGGAAACCGTTATTTTTTTGCTCGGAAGATTCCCCTGCACTCCTCTACCGGCACGATTTGTGTTGGCTTTAGTTCAGTTAAGGGTTCTTTGTTGGTTTGTCTAAGTCTTCGGGATTCGACCCAATATATAAGTCTTTGTATCCAGTGGTTGGTTTCTGCTGCCCTGTCATCTCCACTCTCTCTCTCTGTGGTTCAGATCTATGGTTCATGTGAGATCTCTCTGCCCTGTTCCACAGCTCAACAACGGGCTTATAGTTCAGACCCCCGGGCGGTGTCTTTATTCTTTCGGCTAGGCCCTGTTTAATGCCCGGCGCGTTAGCTAATGCTGCTAGCGTTAGCCACGGTAGCTGTCCCCAGGAAAAACAACAACAAAAAAAACAGCAGCAGTTTGTACCCTGCTTTCGGTTCCATTGTTGTTCCTCAGACAGAAAATATATAGCGAGTGTATCCTTTTTCATCGTAATATAAGTGTATTAATTCCCACACTGGCTCAACGTGAAATCGTATCCCCCTTAATGCCATTAACGGCGGCGCTGGTAACGAGTGTCTGTTACGGTTAGCGCCCAGCTGGCGTTTTAAAAATAGTATCTGCAGATTCACAGTGACTGCTCCGTCGTCCTCCTCCTCCACCACCCTCCAGACGCCCACTTCACCGCTTCCCCGGTGAGCCGCCATTCTGTTCCACTCGGCTTTCCCTCCTCCTCTGTGCGCTTCGCCGTGGCGACGACGGTCATCGGCGAGACACATTGTCACAACGAATCAATTAAGTCGGAGCGTTATCCCGTTGAGGTCTTCCCATGGCCACGGAAAAGTCAGGGAAAGCAATAACGTGTTATGTCTCCCTCCCCGGGGGGTCTCTGGTGATGGTGACGGGAGGCTTTTCAGAGGAGATTTGTGGAATGGACAACAAAAACATTGAATGGTATCAGTACCTGGGTGGACATATCGATTTCTTTTGTAATAATTAAGAGGTCAAAAGTGGAGCGAAGGAGGGTTTAGAGATAAGAAACAGGCTTCTGAGCCCCCTGTTCATACAGGATATCCAGATACCATTGAGTGTGCGACATCAGTACAGATTTCCATCTGCTCGCTTGACAAACAAAAGTGGTGGGTTGTGTGTTGAGGTTGTGTTAGTTTGGGGAAACAGTTTCTGGCGGTGAGTGATTCAAACCAAAGCCTTGGTACAAGAGCATGCAATTAAGACGCCCCCAGCTCTCTGTAATCAAACCCTGACTTTTAAGCATCTTCTAAAATATATCCTGTATCTTATATCTCTCTCTTTCTTGTCTGCCCGACCTTGGTTTGGTTTATCGGTGGCTGACAGTATGCTGTGCAGTTTGAAAACAAGCGGCGGAGACGTGGCTGAAAGTGCGCTCTGCAGCCACTCTTGAGATTAGCCTTTGTGTTCCCTCTCCCCACCTCCTCCTCCTCCTCCTCCTCCTCCACCTCCTGCTCCTCCTCCTCCTCCTCCTCCTCCACCTCCTGCTCCTGCTCCACCTGGCTAGGAGGGCAGATACCGAGGTCTACTCATCGTGGAGAGCCGCAGACTTGGTCCGCCCTGAAACTACACAGAGCAGACAGTATGGACTTTCATTCATTCCGTTTTCATTCTTCTTCTTCTTCTTCTTTTTCTTCTCCGTCACTCAAGCGGACCCCGCCCTGTTCCGCCCGTGTCATGCCAACTCCACTGGTGCCCGGTTTGAAGTGAGACGGAGATCCGGTACGACGCCGAAAACCAGTTAGAGGAGAACTGGTTCCACTAGAACCGTTTTGCAAAGCGTGTTGAAGAACGCTTTAAGGGGGGTTGGGTGGGTTGGATTCGGGTCGGAGGTGAGGGGTGGGGGGGGGGAGATGTGGAGGTGGTGGATTGCGGACCCATGCGCCCGGCGTCCTCTTCGACTGCCTTTGTTGGCCATGGTCACTCGTTACCATGGAGACGGACAGCAGCCACGGCGAGTGAGCAGCTCCCGCTGGGTTTCTATCGGGTGGAGCGGTTGTTCTTGATGGCTGGAGGTTCTTAAAGGGTGGGGGGTGGCGGGGCTGTGGCCGGGCTCCTCCCTTACACCATGGTGCAGACGGTGTTGAGGTTGGGGTCGAAGCGCACCGCCTTGCCCTCCACCGCCTTGGCGCTGGTGTTGTACATGGGGTTCTCGAAGGCCGCCTGGCCGTTGTTGTTCTCGTGGACCGAGCAGCCCGTGTACTGGGTCTTGGGCGTGGTCCTGGGAAACAAACAGTACATCAGTGCGTTACAGTCAGAAGTACAGGCGTGGAGACGCATGAATCCAGATTCACTATCAAAGAAGCTGTGAAGAAGATTAGAAGGGGACAGATGTAAAGTGTTGAGACAGTGTAGCCAGTGTCACTTTCTTTCTTGCAAAGTCGAGAAATTGAGAAAAAAGACAATTCCCGAGAGGAGCAGTGGTAGCAATTTGCTCCCCATAATACCAACATTAAAACCTTTTTATCTTAAAGATAAAATGTCCTCATGTTTACCCCTATGATCAGGAGGATGATCATTTTGCGAATAGTCGTACTAGTATTTAAATCATTATAATCATCCAACCTTTTTAAATCAAAGCATCTAATCTAGATGACATTAATATTCAAATGTAACACCTATAATCCTTATTTTTTTATTATGCATAACGCAGACGCCCACCTCTGCTTGTAAAGGTAGAATCCAAAGCCGGTGAAGATCAGAGCGAAGAAAGGCACCAGGATGGCAATGGCCACTGAGCTGCTGTTGGTGCCCAGCTGGGGAGGGGGCGAGTTGTGGCTCTCTGACATGTTCAGACCTGAGACACACACACACACACACACACACACACACACACACACACACACACACACACACACACACACACACACACACACACACACACACACACACACACACACACACACACACACACACAGAGAGAACAAATATGACCAAATGCCTTATGATCAGCAGGTGAACTTTCGTACTGTAACAATATGTAATTTGTGAACGGGTAGCAGTGTGCCGAACATATCTAACCAGATAACAATAGAAACCATTGCAGAGAGACTAATTACCCAAGTGTGTATTTTTCCAAATCATCAATCCCTAATCTCTCCCACTGATATCTGAGCACATGTTTAGTTTCTTTCCACTGTGGTCTGTAGTTGTATCATTCCAAAGACCTCTGGCTGTTACCAACCCCATCTGTCCTATTCCCCCTATCAGACCATCAGAGCCATTAACGTCACGACACCACTGTGGTTCTGATGAACGCACCCAGCCGCTGCAGTCCAAACTGTCCAAAGTCCTTCCCCTGGATGAAGCCCTGAAACACGTATGTGGAGCCGTCTGGCTCCGCAGACACCTGGAGGGGGAGAGGAGGGGGGGGAGAGTTGGAGTTGGGAGGACCAGGGAGAGGACAAAGAATAGGAGGAGGAAGAGGGTGAAGCAGCAGAGGAGGATGAGGGAATGAGGAGGAGGATGAGGAGGAAGAATAGGAGGAGGAAGAGGGTGAAGCAGCAGAGGAGGATGAGGGAATGAGGAGGAGGATGAGGAGGAAGAATAGGAGGAGGAAGAGGATAAAAAAGCAGATGGGTAGGAGGGAACGAAGAGGAGAAAGCGGGGGGGGAGGATGATGAAGAGGAGAAGAGAAGGAGGACGAAGGTAGGACAGAAGGATAAAGAGATGGAGTGTAAAGGATATATATTGGAGAAAAGAAACCGGGAGAGAGCGAAATAAAAGGGAATGACACGATTATTAAACAGTATGAATGTGTTTCATGTGCAAAGATTAGGCCTCCAGAAATATGGAGTGCATAACGATGGTTCACTAGGCACTGGGAGCGTTCGCCTGACAAGTGCTTGGATCCCAAAGAACAATGAGGATCCATTACATACATTAGTGTTGATTAATGGTCTTCATATATTTTAATTATATGAGTTGAGCCCATGCTCTTATTAAAATTGTCACAAAGTGTTCAGGGGGCTGTGCGATGATGGGTACTTTTTGGTCACAAATGGCTTTTGTAATACTGTGTGTGTTGAAACCTGTTTTCCCAATGCGGTTCGCTTTCCTTCTCTCACAATAGCTTTTAAAGTCAACACAGCAGCATGGCTAAACTGTAATTGAATTCTCCCTGGGAGATAATTTCCAGAAAGGTCATATTGACTTTAGGAACGGATGGCACAATCTAAATTTAAATCTAAAGGCCCTGGCTCTAAAAGAGTTTAGGTCATCACTTAACAGGTTCTATTTCTCTTTTTACAACCATTTCATCATGTTCGTCAAATACTTTATTATTGTGTTCTCCTTATAGCGACTAATGTCGACTATGTGAGCCACCACTGACTACTATGAAATCAGGATACCTTCAGTGTCTGAAATGGCCTTATGCCTTAAAATATATTAGCCCTTCTTCTGATATATGTATTCATTGTAAGTCACTTTCAATAAAAGTGTCTGCTAAATGCCCTAAATGTAAATATAAATATACCATACATACACTTCCTCACAATCTGTGTGGGTGGCCATTTCCACGGCCTGATAGTGAAGAAACATCTTGTATGTTGCATTATCCTAAGTAGTAGTGACACTCACAAATCCATCCATGGTCCAGGAGTCATCGGAGATCTTGGCTGGGGAGAGAGCCTGGTCCTTCTGCTGCTTGCCCTGGTTCAGCTGGGTGGCCTGGTACCTCAGCAGCATGAGTCTGGCCTCAGCCGCCTTGTACACCCCTACAGAGGCAGGAGAGGTAGCCTGTTGTTAACAGAACTGCTGGAAGTCTCTCTGAGTCGGCTGGATACTGTATGGCGATATCATCAGTGGATGGTCTGTGGTCCCTTGGTCACCTAGCAACAGTGTGTCAGTCCCAGCGAAGGGCATATTTCGGTTGCACTCATAAGAAAAAAACAAAAAAAAACAAAATCAGCATGGACCAGAATAGGTTACATCTCATGCCAACCTGACATTTAGATTATGGCTGGCCGAAGGTTTTGGTTAAGGTCAGCCGGTCTGGGTAAGAATAACAACAGTCACTGATGATTGAGTTGAGGCAGGGTATGAAGCCGTCCGTGTGGTTCAGGTTTACTATTAGAAATATGCATTAAATACGTAACCTCTAACAGTAGTCAAGTAAATCTCAATAAAGTTTATAATATGGAATAGCCATGGCTAAAGTGTCTTGGAGCTGTTGTTCAGATCACAGTGACTCTTACGGTGTCTCTTGGAATTAAGTTCATCCAGAAAAACAACCTAAAAAAAACTGAAATTGGTATAAAAGAGAGGGAAACGTTTGATATTCAGTTGTGTTTGGGAACACCAGCATCTATTTGGTGTGGGTGAAGGGGAATGGGGGGTTAACACTTTTCATAAAGTCTTTCTTATCCCAAATCTCCACTACATTTAGTCGATTCTCCATTTACACACAAGCGACAGACGTGATACCTTAAGCTAGCTTTTCTACCCCCGCGACGGCGTGAGCTAAACTATTTTGTAGACTCCATTACATTCGATAGATTTACGCGTAGATGTTTGGGGTTTGCTTGCTGGCTGGCACCCGAGAAGCACTACAAAAAGTTAGCCATCTGAAAGCCGGCAGACAGATGGTTAAAGTCAGCAAACTGCCAAGTTTCCTGATAAAGGGAGTAGTTCAGTTTCCTACAGCCCCCCCAGGACCCAACGTCAGAGCAAGAGGATTTGTGTTTGTCTTCATCCCTAGTTGATGGAGTTGTACGACTTCAGTAAGGCAGTGGGCGAGTATATGTGCAAGAGAGGAAGAGAGTGTGTGTGGAAGAGAGAGTGAGTGAGTGAGAGTCAGTGTGAGAATCTTTATGTGTGTGAGTGGAATAGGAGAGAGAGAGAGAGTTTGTGAGTATATGTGAGAGTGTGAAAGAGAGAGCAAAAGGTATGTTTTTGTGTGGGTGTGAACGAGACAGAGAGAGATAGATTGTAGAGAGAGAGCGAGAGAGACAGAGAGAGAGGGAGTCAGACAGAAAGAGAGAGAGTATTAGTGTGAGTCCGTCCGAGCGTGCTTGTGTGGGGAAGCGGCCTGTCTTCTTTCTACATCATGGAAAGAAACCTCCCTGACTGAGGTCATAAAGCATCACCATAAGGGCGGCGGCAGCGCCGGGATACAAATGTAACGCAGTGGGTAAATGTGTGTTTATGTTTGGTCGTCTCAGCCCAGGCCAGCTCCTCTATATCCCTGACATAGCAGCACAACGCAGCGGTGTCCTGCGGCGCGCAGCATCTGGTAATGTTCATGACTTGTCTTATGCGGGCATAAATACAGGCACTAAACATGGGGGGGGGGGGGGGGTGTGTCTTTGCCGCACCCGACAGCAGCAGCTCCAGGTTCCCGTTGCTAAGGGTTACGTTGACGCGTCCCGTGGTGGTGTTGAAGCTGGTGATGGCCAGCGTCATGGGCAGCTTCCTGCTGCGGTAGTTGTACGAGCCCTTCCACACGTAGTTGGGGGCGAAGACGTCATCGGGGACTGCAGCGGAGGAGGACACGGTAGAGTTTACAGTAGAGTTCAGAGGAGAAGAGAGTCAGATGGAGCACACTAAAGTAACAATAGCTTCAGGATTGAAGAGGGCAATATAGAGAACTCTAACATAACCAGAGAGTTCGGTATAGAAGAGAGTAAGATCGAGAACGCTAACATAACCAGAGAGTTCGGTATGGAAGAGAGTAAGATAGAGAACGCTAACATAACCAGAGTTCGTATAGAAGAGTAAGATAGTGAACGCTAACATAACCAGAGTTCGGTATAGAAGAGAGTAAGATAGAGAACGCTAACATAACCAGAGAGTTCGGTATAGAAGAGAGTAAGATAGAGAACGCTAACATAACCAGAGAGTTTGGTATAGAAGAGAGTAAGATAGAGAACGCTAACATAACCAGAGTTCGTATAGAAGAGTAAGATAGTGAACGCTAACATAACCAGAGAGTTCGGTATAGAAGAGAGTAAGATAGAGAACGCTAACATAACCAGAGAGTTTGGTATAGAAGAGAGTAAGATAGAGAACGCTAACATAACCAGAGTTCGTATAGAAGAGTAAGATAGTGAACGCTAACATAACCAGAGAGTTCGGTATGGAAGAGAGTAAGATAGTGAACGCTAACATAACCAGAGAGTTCGGTATAGAAGAGAGTAAGATAGAGAACGCTAACATAACCAGAGTTCGTATAGAAGAGTAAGATAGTGAACGCTAACATAACCAGAGTTCGTATAGAAGAGAGTAAGATAGAGAACGCTAACATAACCAGAGAGTTTGGTATAGAAGAGAGTAAGATAGAGAACGCTAACATAACCAGAGTTCGTATAGAAGAGAGTAAGATAGAGAACGCTAACATAACCAGAGAGTTCGGTATGGAAGAGAGTAAGATAGAATACAGCAAAGAAAACAATAGAGTTCAGAATAGAAGAGCGTAAGAGAGAGACGTTTACACAACAATAGAGTTCAGAATAGAAGAGTAAGATAGGATACGAAGGCTTAACGATATTGTTCAGAATAGAAGAGAGTAAGATAGAATACTGTGGCTTCACAATTTAGTTCAGAATAGAGGAAAGAAAGATGGAATACAATAAAGAAATCAAGATAGTTACATAACAACAGAGAACCGGAAATAATAGAGGTTACAAGAGAGTTCAGAACAGAGAGTGAGATATAATAAATTAACATAATAATAGAGAACAGAATAGGAGAGAGTAAGATACAGACTACACTAACACTTCAATAGGGAGATGAAAGGAATGAACAGATGTTAATAACATTTTAGTGTAGTGTAGAACATAATGGAGTAGCATAGTGTAGTACAGAACCAATAAAATAGAGTAGTATAGTGTTAGTCAAGTCAAAAGCAGAGTTCTACTCTTGACCATAGTAATACGTCCACACCACTAGCTGTTTCCTGCTTTCTTTCCAGATGGAGGATTAAAGAACCGATACAATCTCTCCTCTGAGTGCAGGGCAGTGTGACATTAGCAGTGCACAGCGCCCATCCCTGTGTCTAGTGGTTGTTGTTTCCCACAGTGTTCAGCGTGACACCTGGCCTGGGACCCGGGCCTCATTACAATACACGCAGAACGGAGGATCCAACAGGAGAGCTGAGCAGGATGTAATGAAGTACAGCCAAAGGGGTTCAACCATAGACGTGCTCATGTAAAAATGACACTGGACACTGGACAAGAATGGAATTAATTAAGCCCTGAACTGAATAGAATGCATCAGAATTGAATACTCGAACAGAATACAGTAGAATAGACCTGCATGTATAGCAGAACATATTATACTTTAGAACAGAAAATAATATTCACAATACGGAAGTAATAAATAACAGAATAGCATATAACAGAAGAGCTTTACCGTTAAGCTTTGGGCTCGGAGTTCCAGTTGCAGGTTTGACCGCCTTCTTCTTTTCTCCGGCTGGACAACGAGAGAGAGAGAGAGAGAGAGAGAGAGAGAGAGAGAGAGAGAGAGAGAGAGAGAGAGAGAGAGAGAGAGAGAGAGAGAGAAAGAGAGAGGGACACAGACAGAGAGAGAGAAAGAGTATGAGAGGCAGAGAGAGAGAGAAAGAAAGACAAAGAGAGAGTCCGAGAGACAAATGTCACATAAGCGGGATCGTTCCTCAAACAGGGTAGCCCACCTCCAGACCTCTGCGCTCCCAGGGCTGTTCATTAAGTAGACATTCAATTTGGGAAGGCCATTATCACTTCCGCCACCCACAACCTCTTCCGCCACTCCACCAAATACTCAATCATTTTAAATAGTTTAGCAGCCGCTCCCAGCCAAGTAAAGAATCACCTCCTCGCTCTGCTGATGTGGCCCGAGGCGTATCTCGACTCGGCTAAATAGTTTCGTTTTCGTGCCTTTATTTTTTTTTAACATTTCGCGTTTCATCTTTCAATTATTGTGACTCATTTCGGTACTAAGTTGTGCAATAGAAAATGGGAACTGCCTGGTGGGCACAATCAGCGTTGTCACGGCAACAGGGCATTCGTCAGCAGCCGTCGGTAGCTAACGCTCAGCCCCAACTCTCCCTGATTAGAGTTCACCATAATTACCCAAACTTCGCTCCTTAGCTTCCCACAGCGCTCACCTCTACATATGGGCATCTTCCCGGTCCAGGTGCCGTCGTTCTTGCACACCCGGTGCTCCGAGCCTCCGGCAAGGAAGTGCCCGGGCTGGCAGCTGTACACCAGGGTGTAGCCGAACCCCTGGAGGTCCATGCCCACCACGTCCACGTGAAGGGGGCTCTCGGGCTGCTTACAGGCGTGGGCTGGAGGGTGGAGAGAGGGGGGGGTGAGGACAACACGAAAGAGCAGCACCCCTCTCACGCACTTATTGTGTGTTGTACGTCCTGGCACTTAATGTACGCACTTATTGTATGTTGTACGTCCTGGCACTTAATGTACACACATATTGTATGTTGGACGTCCTGGCACTTAATGTATGCACACATTGTATGTTGTGCGTCCTGGCACTTAATGTACACACATATTGTATGTTGGACGTCCTGGCACTTAATGTATGCACACATTGTATGTTGTGCGTCCTGGCACTTAAAACGGTAATTAGCATTGTGTTGCATCTTATCCTAGCTACAGTATCTTTGTTGTGTGCGGGGAATGGGTTGATTGTTAGTGCTTGGCACTTGGTTCTATGAACATCCTTACTGTACCAAGCGCAATATATTGTTTCTCCCTCTCCTGACAAATGTACTTATAGTTAGTATTGCCGGATGCCCTAAATGTAAATGTAAACGTAGCCGCTCAGCGTAACCCGAAACCGTGGGCGCCGTGTCTGATGAGCACCCCGTCGACTTTTCATTTCACTGGGGGAGAACGCTGCGGTGATAATCGACAGAGGGTGCTTCGTGGCTCTGTCCCAGCGATAAACACGCCATCAAACGAGCATCAATCCCCGAATGCGTCAAACGCACCACTTTCACAACGGTGAATGAGACACGATGATGACATCATTGTTGGTACACTGATTGTTTTTCGTGCCACAAGGAAAGCACTTTGGGGACGCTCCCTGTGGAGCGGTTTAACGGCACGTTGCCATGACGCAAAGCAGCGTTTTCAGGGGAGCCCCGGGGTTAGAGCGGGATTGAGATCGACTCAGATGTTGGAATGAGGCCATGCAGCTTGGTAACATCAGGGATGGGATCGGTTGGGAGCGACCGTCGCTCACAAATAAACAAGGCAACCTGAGTTCAACTCTCCTTAAGGACTAAGAGAATCAATTATATATGATAAACGAGAGGAAGCTAACAGACAAACGGATAGACAGAGAGACAGAGACAGAGACAGAGACAGAGACAGAGAGAGAGACAGAGACAGAAACAGAGAGAGAGACAGAGAGACAGAGAGACAGAGACAGAGAGAGAGAGAGAGAGAGAGAGAGAGAGAGAGAGAGAGAGAGAGAGAGAGAGAGAGAGAGAGAGAGAGAGATACAGAGACAGAGAGAGATAGAAAGAGGAAAGTGATGATAATGATGGTGGAGAGGACAAAAATAGTGAGGGAGCTTACGAAGTTCGAAAGAGAAAGACGACAAAGCTATAATTCTTCTTGAACTTTTTAAAACTGCTTTGGCAATGCACTTGTTTATTTTCTGTGCCAATTAAGCTCTTCTTAATTGAATTGAAAAGAGAGAGGGAGAGAGAGAGAGAGAGAGAGAGAGAGAGAGAGAGAGAGAGAGAGAGAGAGAGAGAGAGAGAGAGAGAGAATGATGACTGTTAAGCTAAAAGAGAGAACAGCAGAAAGAGGGAGAGGGCGAAGACTAATAGGGGGGGCCGGACGGGGGGACTGGGCGTCTCTTACGTATGCAGTCGGGCTGGGTCCCGCTCCATGTCAGGTCGGGCTGGCAGGTCCGCGACGACGAGCCCTGGATCAGGTGACCGGGCTGACACTGGAAGGACACCACACTGCCCACCTGGAGGGAGAGAGACATAGGGAGACACAGGGGCGCAGAGAGAGAGAGAGAGAGAGAGATTTTAAAAAAGATTCAGAGATATATGGAAAGAGACAGATAGATGGACAGAGAGAGAGGGATAGTGTGATGGGTATGTTCACATTGAGAGAGAGTGACATAATCAGAATGGAAAGGGTGGTATGGCGAGAGTTTGGGACAGTATGGGAGAGAGATTGGGAAAGGGAGATTAGAAAACATAGAGAGAGCCATAGTTATTGGGCGTATCTCATCCAGAGGAAGACAGAAGGGCCTAATGTAATAAGTCCATGTACGCTACATTTTGGCACAGACAGAAGGAGGCCTCGGTTTAATTTACAAAGTAATACGAGCGGAGCCTGCTGCAGTCCAATGTTTTAATCATCCAAGATTCATTTACAGTAATTAAATCAACTAAACTTCCTAGAGCACCGGTACGGACTATACGTACTATAAACGATCCTGTTCTGACGGTACTATGTGTGTTTCGTATCCAAAAGATCGTGGAAAGTTTAGTCGAGGCTAAACCGAAACACAGGTTTAAAAAAAAAATACACAACTCCCTTTTAAACTGTGAGGATGTCAGTGCGGCTGCGCACATGATTCAGACTGACATTAACGGCTGGCAGGGGAACGTGACATATAGACAGAGGAATCATTTGTTTCTTTCACTGCCCAGCCTTTCAACAAGTCGAGCCTGGGCAGGTTGCCATTTATTACCTATCCAAGTATATCCTTTATCACGGCTCCAAATGTTAGATGTAGTGTTAAATGTCACACTGTGTCAAACTGAACTTTGGATGACTGTGGTTGCCCGGTTTTATACAACCTGTTTATAGTATCTATATATTCTACCGGTATGCAGCTATATTCCCAACTGTATACAAACTTTATTCCACCTGTATACACTAGACCCGTACCCAATCTATACCCAAAGCCCTTATCCTAATATAATATTGTATGGGTGATACATCTGTGCTATCCACATCTGATCTGTGTACACTCGGTACTCTGCCTCTGTGTTGTATCTCTATAGTAGATGGAGCCGCGCGGCGTACCTTGAAGCCGAAGGTTCTGTTGAGAGAACCGTAGCGCGGGGTCCCCGGGTTCTCACAGCTGGTTCTGGTCGGTTCTGCGCGGCAACGTCGACAAGTTTACGACAAGTTTGAAATCACACAGGGATTCACTGTACAGGGTGGCCTCCCTGCGTCTCTTTCTCGCACACACAAACACTCTCTCTCTGTTGTCATGGCAACAGAAAGTGCACCCCCCTCCCCGTCCGCCATCTCCCGTTCTTCCTCCTAGCCCTCAGCCAATAGGGGGCAGTAGTGCTGCATCTAAAAACGTAAGACAAGGTGTGTGTGTGTGTGTTTGTGTGACTAGGAGGGTCATCAGCATGTAACACACAACCTGACGCAGAGCTCTGGATTCAATACAGCTTCCGAACTGCCCCTCTCTCTCTCTCCCCCTCCCCCTCTCCCTCTCCCTCCCTCTCTCTCTCTCTCTCTCTCTCTCTCTCTCCCTCTCCCCCTCCCCCTCCCCCTCTCTCTCTCTCTCTCTCTCTCTCCCTCTCTCCCTCTCTCTCTCCCTCTCTCTCTCCCTCTTTCTCTCTCTCTCTCTCTCTCTCCCTCTCTCTCCCTCTCTCTCTCTCTCTCTCTCCCTCTCTCTCTCTCTCTCTCCCTCTCTCTCTCTCTCTCCCTCCCTGTCCATCCGTCTTCCTCATCTTGTCATCTCGTTATTTATTCCTTAATACACTCATTCTTTCTTAAGAAGTGGAATGATTAAGCTAAGACATTAGCCTCTTTTAGTTACACATACGGAGTGCCAGTGCACACATGCACGCACGCACGCGCACACGCACGCATCCGTACATATCTAGTGCAAATAAAGGATAATAAACACCTTGCAGTCCTCTCCCGATATGCTCGGCGCGATTCTACTTAAACTTTACTTCATTAAATCGCCCAAGTGATAAATCCCACATCGCCCCCGCTGCATCGCAGAGGCAACTCACATTTTCCAGTTTATTTCTTAATTATTTTCTTTCTGAAAGACGTCCCCACTACGCCAAGTACAGTAGAGTAAATCGGGATGAGAGAGAGAGAGAGAGACAGAGACAGAGAGGGAGAATAGAGAGAGATTGAAAGAGAGATAGAGAGAGAAAGAGTGGGGGAGAGAGAGCGAGAGAGAGCAAAAGAAAGAGAGAGAGAAGGAGAGAGAGAAAGATAGGGAGAGAAGGAGAGAGGGGGAGAGAGAGAGAGAGATAAAGAGAAAGAGTGGGGGAGAGAGAGATAGAGAGAGAGCGAGAATGCATCTCCTCATGCAGCCTTTACCATAATCCACATAATTCAGATATGTGTAGTGGAACTTGTTACATGCCCCACGTGGGACACGAGAGAGAGAGAGAGAGAATTAAATAACAATACAGAAATACATAAAGGTGCAAAATATCACAGGCAGTCACAATCCTAATCCTCGTGAACAGGTTTTCACAGAGCCCATCCACGTTTCGCTCCCAAGGTTTCAGAGCGGCTTCAGGAGCAGCTTCGGGAGCGGCTTGCTCAGGACAAGGCACTAGGGAGGAGGCTTAAAGTGTATGCTAACCCTTCCGTTTAAATTCTAGCAGAATGCCGCTGGCTCTGATAGTCTTATAGGCCCTGTAGTGTGGCCTGCTTGGTTGTGTTTTTGGGCAGCCTGAAGGAAGGTTTCCTCACAAAACGGGCTGGGTTCCAATCAGACTACACTGGCTTCCACTCAGGTCGAAAATAGGATGCTATAGTTTAACTCTAAACTTCCAGGGATGCTTCCTTGTTCACGGGTGTTCTGTTAGGTCCTCGTAGCACGTCTTGGACTTACATTTGAAAGCATGAATAAAACATTATTTCCGAACAGCTTTCAGAGAACACATCAAACATATACATTTCACGGCTATGAATTCAACAATCCCTGAACAATCTCTAGAGCCTGTAGTTACTGGAGTATATTTATACAACCGAAAAACGAAAACAGTTGATTTTCTCCATTATACCCCACGGCCTGTGAAGAGTTAAATATGTTGATACGTTGAGATCTGTACGTGAGTACGGGAGTTGTTTCTTACCGATGCACCGCGGCTGCGTTCCGCCCCAACTGCCGTCCCTCTCGCACAGTCTGGTCGTCGGGCCGACCAGGATCAGGGGCGGGGCACAGCTGAAGGACACTTCCGATTGGTAGATGAAACTCCGCCCCTCCCTGAATCCGCCCACTGGAGTGCCCGGGTCTCCGCAGAACTTGGCTACACAGACACAAAACCGAGACAAGCAAACATTGAAAACAGACACAGGCTCCGACCACGACAACAACCCACAACGTAACACAAACCACAACACACACCACAACACACACACGCATCGCAACACGCACGCATCGCAACAGACACCGCAGTGACAGGCATTTGTGTCTGTCAACTGTCAAGAGTTTCCCTTCACTTTAATCCAAGTTAATTCAAAAAGTCCAATCTGGCTGATTAGAAGGTGCCTGAGGACACCACTTTCAATTATCTTTGTTTATCTACCTCAGTTGCCATCGTTGCTTTAGGAGCACGCCCGGCCCACTCTCTTAATACGTCCTCTCAGATAAACAGTGACATTTAGCCAGTCAGGGGAGGATGCGAAAAGCACCCCCCGGAGCACAATGCCTCCAGCCGTTGCATTGGGAGGAACAAAATGAGTTAAAAAGAGGATAAACGAGCAGCAGAACATCACAGTGATGAGAGACGCCCACCTCAGCTTTTAAGGCATGGTCTGCCATGATAGCAGGACGTATCAAGTAGTTTACGAATGGTTATGAAGAGGGAAAGAATTGTTTGGATAAATCGACATATAGGCATCGCCTGCACTTGTCCTTTAAATGCAGCTTTTGTGATCCGATGCGCCAGATTAGAAAACAACTCCGGAGTCCACAATTGACCCTTGATTTCAAGCTCTTGGAAAAATACTTCTTGGTAAAATAAATCTGCTGAAATGGCGCTGGGGTGGAAGAGGAGCCCTTATGTTGTTCCTACGGTTTGAAATGGAATTAAATAGTCCAAAGCCTTGGCTTTTGCACAGCCCTACATTGTTGTCGAGAGGCTTAAACGTTCGCCGACGTTGAGTGGCTGATCCAGAGAGGCGACGTTCCCACGCATAAATCAAGATTTCCAATAATGGCTGCATGCCAGGAACATCCCGACATCAAAACTGAAGGTCAACTATATAGTAGCATAGCGCTAATGCGGGGGTGCATTAAAAAATGCTTCATCTCAATAGCAGCTGATGCAGTTTGAAACCTGTGACTTTTAAGTTACAAAGATATGGAAATTCAACAGACATTCTCGCTCTGGATTAGGCGAGTGACGCGGGGAGCTAAAGACGTGATCATCAGGATGAGTCCCAGAGTGCCTGGCGGTGTGTACCTGCCAAGGAGACGGAGGAGAACGCTGGCGCATGCCCCGCGCATAGGCACGGGGCATGCTTCTAAATGACAAAGCCACTAGTCTGCTGACACTGTGCCCAGATCGCTGTCACCACACCCATGCTATCCGATCAGGATCTGAGCCTGTCCAACTCAGGATGTGGTCTGGCACGTCGGATCAAAGTGTGAGCAGGATTCGTTCTCGGGACGGTCCAGCCCTGGCAATTAATGCGTCCAGGCATATTTGAATGATAGAAGTCACATTGAAACGACCGAGGCATACACTATGTACGATTGTACGCATATACTTGCTAATTGCACCCATCCTCACTTCTTCTGAGTGTCTTGCAATGTGTGCGCATTGAACAGTGGATGAAGATGCCTTCGTACCAATCGATACTGACTGTGTGTGTGTGTGTGTGTGTGTGTGTGTGTGTGTGTGTGTGTGTGTGTGTGTGTGCGTGTACGTGCACACCACTCACGCAAGCACTGCGGCAGCATGCCGCTCCAGGTGCCGTTGGCCACGCAGGTAAGCACGGCGGGGAAGGAGAGCTCGTAGCCCGGGGAGCAGCTGTAGCTCACGCTGCTGCCCCACTCAAAGTCGCTGCCCTGCAGCGCTCCGTTGCTGATGGCAGGGGGCGCTGCGCACGTCACGGCTGCAGGCGTAGACACAGCGACAAGGAGAAGAAGATTCTTTAGTCAGCCTTATGGTGCGTTCCGTTGACATGGCATTTTTGGCGAGATTTCACTTCTGGCAAGGAAAAGTACACTAACTAGTGTGATGGTTACTGCGCTATTATTATTTGTAGTGTACAAAATACTATACATGTTTCCTTTAGTGGTCGTAATCTGCATTAAGACAGAACCAAAAAACAGGGGACACATTTAAAATGGGATCTGTGCACGAAAACACCTGTCTAATGAAAACCTTCCAGTGGCCAGTCATCAGGCTTATTCACTTGAAGGTGGCTATGATGTGTAGCCCTTGTGCGGTTTAGCCATAGCATGGGGTGCGGTCTACTTACCGGTACATAGAGGCATAGATCCACTCCACGTCCCGTTCTGCGTGCACGTGCGGATCGGGGAGCCATCCTCCTCCATGGCGTAGCCCGGCTGGCACTGGAAGCTCACGTTCTGGCCAATCACAAAGTCCTCTCCGTAGCGAAGGCCATTGGCTGGCACGCCCGGATCCCCACAGTTGATCACTGTTGCAGGGGAGGGATTAGGAGGTGCTGGGGGTTCATCTAGTGCCCGTTATGGTTCGAAATGCCAGCTAAGTGGGGGTACTGAATGCAAAATCTGTATTTTGATTCCAAGGTACAAGCAAAGTGGCAGCTAGCTAGATAAGAACTTTATTTCACCCCATACATGAGAAATTCACTTGTTACAGCAGCCCAAGGAATATAAAAGCGATAATAAAATAAAGTGCATAAAGAAAGTAAGGGACTGAGCTGTTGCAACAGGCTGCCACTTATGCGGCGCCACTAGTCGCATATTAGATGAAGAACGCTAATAATAACCCCTTAGCTGCATTTTTATAAATTTTTAAGATTATTTGGATATTTTCTCTCTGATTCATGAGCTTCTTTAGAAAATCATCAAAGACGCCCTTGTTTCAAACTCACGTCCTTGTGTAACTTACAACCAACGTGTGATGCATATTTTTAACGGCAAAAGGTATCATAAACACATAGTGTTTGAACAGTCCTCCACTGAAGAGATAAATCTTTACCCCTGAATTCTGATCCGAGTTGGTGACGCACATTAAAACTAGGGCAAACGTGGAGGGATTGCAAATAGGGCTTGTACATCAAAATGCATCATGGGAATTTTAGTTACTCTCCCATTTTGAGTGGACTCGAATGAGTTGCAGTTCTGTAAAATCCTGAATTCTCGTAAATATACTATACCATAGGTTTGTTTTGCCATGTCTCGCATAAGAGACGCTGTGGCGGTTTTTCTAAAATAACAATGTCCCCCCATGATGACATAAGGACATTATCTCATGATTAATTGCTAAAAAATAACTAAAAATAATCCTTACCACCAACACGACTAACGAACATCACTAACATATTACTCCTATGCTTCCAAAAATGGAGCAGTTATTGTAAGGTGACAGTGATATACAAGCCAGATTCACTAACACATTATTAACATATTACCTCAAGTACAGAAAAAGAAATCACAAAAAAAACGAGTATGATTGAGTACGATTTCTGTCCTATTTTTATAGCCTTTGTTGTGCTCAGGCAGAAAGAAACAGTGACTGCTTGGCAGAGTGAAAGGGAAAGCAGACTGCTTGGCAGAGTGAAAGTGAAAGCAGCCTGGTTGAGGACACCCAGGGACTGGGGGAAAGAGCATTAGGATTCTCCAGACCGTGCTTGGAGACCGCTGTCCTTCATAGTCTAATAGGCAGTTTAAATGCCTTCAAACCAACACCAGACACTCCAAAGCCTGTTAATAGCGGGGGGGCTAATCCGCTGTTAACGCACTTCCTGACAAGTTACACTTTCTCTGTTGTTTTTTTGTTAACGTTTTTTTTTACCACGCAGCGATCCAAATGAATAAATCTTGCTTTGTTGGCACCTTTTGGTACCACTGTTTCCCCATCTTTAATCTTGTAATCTCCAGCTCAATGCCTTAAACACATATCTATAAATATATTTATTTATGTAAATAAATAAATGCAAATACATATATATTTTTTTTATATATATAAATGATGGTGCTTACTCTAATGGTTTGTAGAACTACCAACAGCCCAAATTATAATAGATGTCCTTTTCCATTTAAACATAAATGTATAATAGCGATTAATAACAATAAATTGTGCCTTTGAGATTCCCTTTGAAGGGCAAATGTCCTAGATGTCAAGATGCCAAGATGATCATATTCCTAAAGATGAGGATCAAATGCTGCAATGCTTTTTCCACCCAGCCTTATGCTAGCTAGACTATTAGCCTGATGCCAGCTAAACCAACAACCTATAATTAGCTAGACTGATAGCCTGATGAGAGCTAGACTGAAAGCCAGATGCTAACTATACCAACAACCTGACATTCACTAGACTAATAGCCTGATGCAAGCTAAACCAACAACCTCAAATTAGCTAGACTGATAGCCTTATGCTAGCTCATCGGATAGCCTAACTCCTTCTCATTGATTGTAGCTTACTTCAGAATGTCGGCAATAACATTTATAAAGTAAATAAAAATAAACCTTCATTAAATTGAGGATGTCTTTTTACATTGTTTTAAGACACACAAGAGTGCTGTATAAGACGAACACATCAGCTGTAATTAGTCACGGCTAACAACAGAATCATTCCATAGATTCATTTTTATGGGTGACAAGGAAAATTGTCAAACTCTTCAAACAGCTGGGGTGAAAATCCACTGCAAACATGCTGTGTCAATGAGATCAGATTTGATCTGCCAAAAGCCCAATAATTAATGGGTAAACAGAAATTAAAACAAAGATTGACATGATAGTTGAAAAAAAGCCAAGTACACATCAGCACAAAACATACAGAAGCAAATAAGGTCCTCTTTGAAATACTATAATAACTATTCATGGAGTGGATGCTAACTGTTTAGAACTGCTGCTATATTCCAAATGTTAGTCCATCTATTGTTGGTGCATTTATCTTATCTTCTCTATCGTGACAATTGTGTGTACACTGGTCGTTCGACTTGCTACTACAGCAACTGTCAGAATTGTTTCGACTTCTAACATTATAATTTAATTTCTGTTGTTAGATTTGGTAGACAATACATCGAATGTCACAAATTCTTCGTACAGCGATATATACAACTGTTGGCACGTCTATCTGCATACATTACTACGAAAACACCTAGTATTAGGACATCATAGTAATGTAAATCGTACTGGTGCAGTTGGGCTGTACTGTTGACCAGGTGGCGTTGGCCTGGCACAGCCTGGTGGTGGCGCCAGTGAGCAGGTAGCCGTCCATGCAGGAGTAGATGACAGAGTGGGAGAACGTCGTCCCGTCCAGACGGAACACTCGACCGTTACTGGGCGTCCCAGGGTTACCACACTGGACCGCTGGGGGGAGAGAGAGAGAGAAAGAGAGAGCAAGAGAGAGAGAGCGCAAAGGAGAAACGGACAGAGAGAGAGTGAGAGTGAGAGAGATAGTTAAGTCCCTTAACAGAGACTACACCGTGGCACAATACCTGAGCACCGTGACGACCCAAAACTGAGGATAACCTTGACCAGATAC